>NC_052354.1:14117513-14302233 GCF_009727055.1 Benincasa hispida
CAATCTCTTCACTCTATTGCAGTGCAATAGCATGTCAAAGAGAGACTTGCATGAGTTTGCAGCTCATGCTTGGAGAAGACAAGGCAAGGAAAATGCATTTGTATTGAGCTACTTCAAAGATGGGATAAGGAGAATCTTCTTTTTCCATTTTGTGTTGTTGCTTTTTACTTTTTTTATTATCATAAAATCAAAATAAATGATTTATAAAATCTATTTTGTGATTTTAAAATGAAAAAATTAATTAATTTCATAAATAATTATTAAAATAAAATTAATTAATTTAATATCAAAATATTAATTAATTTAAACACATATCCATCTTTATATATTTAAATTCATATTTAAATATATAAATTCTCCTCTTTCGTTTAATTCTTCAAATTACATGTAATTATATCTCATATAAGTACTAATTCCTTTCTATTGTTAGAGGCAGAGACTGAAGGAACAATCGTCTAAACGATTGAGCAATTGGGAGATATCAAAGCCTATCGTATAGAACGATGCCCAATCGTTTAACAAAAGCTAGGCGATCGTCTAGCTAAAGCTATGTGATCGTTTAGCTAATCGGCCAGCTGAGTGTCTATCGTATAGAAACACTCCACGATTATCTAATCTCTTCAAGCTATCGTTTAGTAAATCTAATTCATTTGACAGACTTTTCGTGAGTAATTTTTTAGAGTGGAAATCTCAATTACAACATCTTCTAAATTTGGAAAACATTTTTTCTTTTATCTCACGGTTACCATGAAACCACCAATAACCTCTTACTCAATTGGTTATTAGAGAAAAAGATATAATTATCCAATAATTAATATTATTATAAATATATATGATAACCAACTTACCATAGTATATTTATAACCTATAGTTTTAATATTTCATCTCATGAAACATATAAACTGCAGCTCTTTTTCTATTCCATGCCACTTAATGTAAATCTCATTTACATTAACCCTCCATTTGATGTATCTCATACACCACATCGATCATATCATATATAATTGAATTACCTCTTGTCAATTTGAACGTTTTAAACCAACACCAAGAACTGATTTTCAACTTGAATCCATTGAGCTACCAAGGGGACCTTATAGAGTTGTAGCTTAAAGCTCCAACAGTACGTGAATATCTGACTAAACTCTTTAGTCACGGGATCCACCATTCGTACTGTCAGGCACTCCACTAAATACCGACATCTAAACTCTCCTTACTACAGATATATTATGTGTTCATCTTAACCAATCAACAATGCGAGAACCCTTCACAGATTGCTTGTAAGTACAGTCGAGCCAATAATCATTATGCCCTGTAGTTACATCTAACTTCTTAAGTACCACTGATTCTTCTAATGAACATAAGCCATAGTCCTACTATGACTGAATTCTCTCTTCCAAAGAGAAGTTTTGGCTACTGTGTTCAAGCCTCAAAATTAGCCCTTAAGGGAGCAATCTATTTACCCCTGCTTCGAGGAATGAGTGAATTCTATCTTGTGTAACTGAGTTCCCAACTCCCAAATCAGACAAGTCCCCAAAAAGGTAGGCATGTTGAGTTGGCAATCTGGCCACTCTCACCCATACTAATCAAAAGACCACCCTCAAAGGCAGGAGTTCCCAAAACACTCATGATTGAGGTCATGTCACCTATGGTTATTTAGGTGAGATGTAAATCTCCAGTATCAACGGCGTTATATACAGAGGCAAATCATCTCGTGGTCCAGTCTTATACAAACTCTTTGTACAGGACATCCTCGCTCGCATGTCTTCACATGAATGGTCAGGATCTACCATCTGTAATGGTTTATAACACTTGCAAACTTCTACAAAGCGGGCTGTATCCATAGTGTCACCAGGATCAGGTATCCCACCTTAATTCTTATACTACAGACCTATTTAGGTTATCACTTAAGACATGATCCACTTGTATATCTTACATACATGCTTAAGTTTACATACAATAACCATGGAGCTTTGTTTATTGGATATGAGTAAATCTCAGAATGAAATAATACTTATTTTATTCATAAACAATGTGTATAATTACAAACAACGAGACTCCAGGAGAATTAGGACACCAATCCCAACAAAGAGTTTAGTCAGCTATTCACGTACCGTTGGAGCTTCAAGCTACAGTTTCAAAGGTAAGTCTCTTGTACCTTTGTATTTAATTAATGAAAGCATGTCGTAATTTGTTTTGAAATGCATAACTAGTTTGTATGTTTGTGAATGCTTGTAATTCTGTCACAATGAATTTAGAACAATCTTGTAATTTTGATAAGAGTTCCTTCAGTCTCAACCACAAGGGTTTATAGAGCAGGGTCAAGAGCAAAAGGTTTGCAAGCTTAATAGATCCATTTATGGATTGAAACAGGCGTCTCGATCCTAGAATATAAGGTTTGATACTGCGATCAAATCTTATAGCTTTGAACAGAATGTTGACGAACTTTGTGTTTACAAGAAGATAGTCAATAAGATTGTAGCTTTCTGGGTCCTTTATGATATCTTGCTCATTTGGAATGAGACAGGATTCCTTGTTGACATAAAGAAATGGCTAGCATCGCTATTTCAAATGAAAGATTTGGAAGATTCACAATATGTTCTTGGAGGTTGTTGGTCCATGTCTAGTTTTCCAGCTTCCTCAGAGTTTTTTCTCAAACTTCTTCTCCCATTGCTTCTATTGTGTTATTAGCAACTTGTTGGTTTCCTTCTTCTGGTGTCTCTCTTCTGCGCCTCTTTCAGATTCTCCTCTCCTCTTGGTTAATATCTACAATAAAAATAAGATTTGCACTCCCAGAGGAACGGGTCATTGATAACGGGCAGAAATGCACGTTATCATAGTGCTAAGTTCTTAAAAAATGTTGGCTTACGCTAATAAAATATGTTAAATTGCATCCAAAAGCATTAAGTTTATAACATTGCGGTCGCATGCGTTCATCGTATAGAAACAGTTGATTTTTGTATTTTTATGTAGAATATGCGTTGACGCAAGGTGGAAAGAGCGTTCACAGGAAATCATTGGTCGAGCGCAGCATTACCGTAAGCCTTTACGATGATTTATGTTCGCAAACATCTTCTCAAAAAGGATTGCCGCATAGAGTCGGCGCAACTTGGTGGGCATATCTGGGTAAAAGGCATAATTAAACACGATGGGACAGAAACCTAATGACAAATATTCGGCGCATCAGTCAGAGAATTAAAGTCATCCCATCTGTGCAATCATAAGAGAGAAGTCGCCTTTCACCCCGAAAGCTCTATAAATACCAAAGGCATCCTTTAGAAAAGGGGTTCACCAGTTCAGCAGTTCGAAAAGTTAGAGAATTTTTCCTTAGATAGTTTAGCCTTGTTCTTAGATTTTCTTTTATTTTAAGGCGGACGCGAGAGAATGAGGTTATGCTAATAGATCGTTTTGGTAAGCTTGGGAGAGCGCTGGCAGCTTCAAGATCAGAGAGAGGGTCAGCTCTTGTAGAAGAAAGAATATCTTTTGAATCGAATAGAGATTGTCAGTGTAAAAGCCTCGGTCAGAAAGGGATTGCTACCAGGCTCTCTACCTTTATCTTCCATTGCTATTTTGTATTCAAACTCATTTAGAGAAATGGATTTTACTTCTCTATATCTGTTCACTCTCTGTTTATCATGCATGAGTAGCTAAATCTGTTGAATGGGTTGAGAAGCAATTAGCTAGCACAACTAGGGATCTTCATTCTATGCAATTATCTTGTATTATGTATGCTTCATTCGTCCATTAGAGATACTCGGAAGGGTAGTCTAAGGACAGGAACTAGGTTTGGGAAAGTCAGGTTAGAATCTAGGCTCGGGAGAGTCAAATTAGAACGCATAATCAAGAGATAGGAGCTTAGGAATAAGCATTGTTTGCTATTAACGTATCGCATGCATCCTAGAGATAGGATATGATTGTGTGCGGTCACCTTGCCTTTGTGCATCTTGCATCATCGCATAGGAAAAGAGTAGAGACTTAGGAATTAGCTCTATGGACATTTTTGCATTCAACACATGCATCCTAGACTTAGGAGCACCGCATTTGCATTGGAAAATGACTTGCAGTGCATGAGTGTAGCATGATCGCATAGTCTGACGCATTCCCAGGTAACGCTAGCTAAAAACCTTCTCAACCCGTTCATCCACATACTTAGTGCATCTATCACACAATCACACTTTCCTCAAATCCACCGCATTTGTTTATTTTTCCATTATAGTATTCAACAAAACTAAACAATTATTTGAGTCACCGGTTACCGCAAAATTTTCTAAAAATTACCACCGCAACCTATTTTCACAAGTCCCTGAGTTCGACCCTGGACTTACCAGGAAACTCAGTGGGGTTTACATTTGGATTCTACTAAGAAAACTTGAGTGTTCAACGCAATTCCATCACCGCATTTCATCCATAATTTCACATCATAAAATAACGCATCAGTCATAAACCAAAGGGAAGCAATAATCCTTTTTTTTCAATTAGAATCCTAAAACTAGCAATAATTCGACTTAATCGTCTCCCAAAAACGTCCTTAAGCTTTGTTTTTCTTCATATCTCTCGGCTAAACCCAAAAACATCAATTTATAGATTTGGCACAGCGTCGCAATGCTAGAGAGAGCATTGCAATGCGGTGGCGGCATAGATCACAGCGTTGAAGAAGCGTTGCAACGTGGCTCTGATGCTCGATTATGCGCACATAGAGGAGGATCGTCTGTTGAAGTTCATAGCGTTGCAATAATCAAGATAAGCGTTGCAAAGCTGACCATTCTGCCTTTCAGCATTAGGCTGGCGTGTTAGGGTAGTGTCACAACGGTGGCATTGTCTATCTTTAGAGTGTTGTAACGCTGGGAGTAGCATTGCGTTGCTGCCCAACACTAGCTTACTATCTACAAGCGTGTAGCAAGCGTTGGACTTAGGCAATTTAGGAGCGTTAAGATGCTGAAACAGGGTACTTTGGTCTTTTTGACATCTCTGCTCAGTTTGGTGCATCCGACTCCAAATTTTTCGTTCTTTTAGCTCGATTTTTCATCTGTGCAGCATATTTGCTTCATTGGATCAATTCTCCTAAAAATAAAACAAATAGAACAGAAGAATCATCCAAAAGCCTATGCTCATTACGACTAGGATTCGTGCATTGTGATATACTATAAGTTGGAAAGCCTATACTCATAGCATGGTTCATTGCGCAAGATTAAACTAGGACAAACATGCGTGAGATCATAATAGTCTTACTCGACACATGCAATCCTAATTCGTGCAACGTAATCAATAATTATGCGTAGCGCTATGAAGATTCTACGAACAACAATATAATGAAAGCGATTTGTCAGACCAATTCTATCAAATTCCATTAAAAATAATCCAAAACAAACCCAAGAGTTCATAGAATTCAACATTATTAATTAAAAAGCTTCAAGAAATTGAATAAACAACTAAACTCAAGAAGGAAATTACCTAGCCTTGCATCTTCCTCAAATCAACAACAAAAATTGAGAAGTTGAAAGGAATAAATGGAAAATATTGAAAGAATGAGAAGAAAAAGTGGTCAAATCTTGGTGGAAACTCCTAAAAAATCATCCCAATCGTGGCCCAAGTCACACCCTTCAGCTGGAACCGAGATCCTCTATTTGTAAAACTATCACAGCGTCGTCACGCTGCCAAGAGCATTGTGACGCCCTTGTCGAAACAAACCTCAAGTGTTGGAGGGGTGCAACGTTGATGTGACAATGTGTTATGTGCGTGCGGAAGCTACTCGTCCGTTGGAGTTCGTAGCGTTGCAACGACCAATTCAACATTGCAACGCTACCCTGTTTGCATGCTTATGTCCAATAACATCGAGCTAGAGCATTGGCATGGCATTACGACACTGGCTGCTTGTCCCATAATTGATGCTTACTGCCTTTCAGCATCACCCGAGGGTCAAGGGAGGGTTGCAACACTACCTTCAAAGGCAGCTTGGTAATTTTGATGTCTTCTTTCCACATGGTATATTCAACTCTCATTCTTGCTTCTTTTTGGCTCGATATTCATTCAAATGATTCGTCTGCTCTTCGAGATTGATTTAGCTACAAATGAGACAATTTAGGCATAATAATTATTCAATAATGGTAGGATAAAGAACATATTATTAGCTCTTTTTTAGAGCTAACATAGCCTCAAATCCATCCGCGCATAATGAGGTTTAGGAATAATAACTGATTTTTTATGATCACACATTTCTTTCAAAGTTTTCCAAAAGATACGAGGAATTTTTTATTGTAAGATACCCCATTTTCAATCACTCATGGAGATGGTAACGAAGAAAATTCATAGATTTTATTTTATCCTGACTGGATGTCATATTTTCTTCTTTAATTGTTTCCCCAAGTTTCATAGCATCCAGGTGGATTTCGGCATCGAGTACACATGACAAATAATTATTGCCATTAATGTCAAGGGCTGCGAATTCTAATATCGTAAGGTTTGTCATGACAACACTATCACAAAACATTGTATTTATATTAGAAATTTAATATGTACTAAATATGTAAAATAACATTTAATTTATTAATTATAATAAAGAGGAAAAAAACTGACCTATCTTTAGGATCTACTTTCAGCAAGGGAAGCAACAAGAGCTCGTGTTGATAATGTGTTGTGAAATTGAGGAGTACAACGAAGCCCAAGGGGAACACGGATATGAAGTATAATAAAATAATAAAATAATAAAATAAAATAATTATAATTATGAAAATAGGATAATATGGAAATTCAAGGTGGGATTTTGAAGTAGATTTTCTCACTAATGTGTGTGTTTTTTCAAGATCCACAAATGGCACTATCTATAGGCAAAATGGCAAGTAGGATGTGGTCTTACATGAACACCAAGCATGAATAACTATAAGGTACATGGACAACATGAAAATTGACACATGACTTTTAGGACATTAAGCATTGGACATCTATATTATAATATTTTCAATTATATATATCACTACAGGAATTTGGGTCTATCCCCACGGTGAAAACCGTAGGCATAAACTGAAAAGATTGTTGGGAAAACCTTTCCCAACAGTAGGGAAGTTGTCGGCAACAGTGTCGGGAAAGCTTCATTTTGGGAACCTCCCCCGACGATATGAAAGTCGTGTCGTAGGGGAAAAGAATTATCTCAATGGATATAGGATGGGGCTTTCCCTGACTCTAAAGAATACCGTCGAGACAAAGGGATAACCCCCGACGGTTAACCATCAGGATTTAATGGTTATCCCGACGATTTAAAAGTCGTTGGGATGAGTTAATATATCTCGACGGTAAGGTTGTCATCGGGCAATTTTACTTTTGCTCGACGGTGATTAGGGACCGTCAGGAGATATTCATATAGCCCGACAGTTAGAGTACCATCGGACTATGGTCCTTTCCCCCGGCTGTCGTTATCCACCATCGGGATATCTTTTAAATCCCGACGATTAGTAATAATCGTCGGGATTTCTCTCATGGACCATCGGGATATATCTTATAGCGTCAGGATTATATATTTAACCAAATATCATACCTATTTAAATTTGTTTATTTATTTTCTTTTTTTAGATCTGTTTTTTTTTTCCAAATATCACACTTGTTTGAATCTTACAAATATTCAAACTAAAATAAGATTGTCAAAATCAAGTAAATGTATATAATAGATAGTAAATAATATATAGAAAACATGTTTGAATCTACAACCTTAATTCAAGAGTTACCATAACATCCACAATTCCTTAATCCGAACCATAACATCCAAAATTTCTTAATCCCAAAAAACATTACATGATAACAAAGTACATAGTGAGAGATGCATCTACAACCTTAATCCACAATTCCTAAATCCAAAAGAACATTAATATCACAGCCTAAATATGTTTGTCGGGAGATGCATCTTCAACAAAAATCTCCATAGACCTACAAAATACAAATTTAATAAGTTTAATGTTCAATATACTATATACCAATCTCAGAATGAATATAAAATTTAAAACTCAACTAAGAACATTAATGAATTAAAATAAACCAACTCAAACTTGCATATTTCAATCTCAAACTGAATATAGAATTTAAAACTCAATATATTTACTTAAAACAACTAAACTTACCTACACCCCCACCCGCCCCCCCCTCTAGCACCAACACTAGCCCCTCCCCAACAAATTATTTCTCAATCTTAATATATACAAGATCAAACATAAGTTAAAAATTGAAATAAACGCCAACATAACATTTACTTAAACTTAAACATATATGTACTTAAACCCAACTTAAAACCAACAAACTCATAACAATTGAAACAAACCAAGACATATCTATATTTAAACTTACCTCCCACCCTCCCCAAAAAAATATATATATATATTCTCAATCGTAATATACAATCATCTAATTTAGTATAAAATGAAATTCAAACTCAACTTCAGAACATTAACTATACTTTACATAACTATACGTTTATGTTGTTACCATAACTGCAAGATAACAACATATACAATCTTCTAATTAGTTTACTATGAAAGGGCTCATACCTAGTTCGATTTATCTTTCATGAGCTTTCATATCCTCCATCTCAAATTGTCTTATGGCATCTAGTTCGTCCAATCTATCCTTTAAGGATTCTATCTCTTATTGTTGCTCCTCTATAACTCTTGATGAAGATGCACTGGACGATGATCCCTTAGATTTTTTTCACTTTTTTACACTTCGGTGTCGTACCAAGGCCCACTTCTGTGCCCAACACTTGCTCGCATATTTCTTGATCTGATATTCATTCAGACCCTTCTTGGGTGGAGGATTCTCTCAACTCAACCATTTGACTCTACATCAATAATTAGGACTAATTATTGTATGACAATTATATATGAATAAAGTTACATTGAGGAATAGAAACTTACATATGCATCATTCGCAACCTGATTAACAAATAAGTTATCACTCCTATAGTGTGTTTGCTTAAATAAGTCAACTAGGTCAATTGGTTGACCGTCGGATCCTTTCTATAAAAAAATTCACAAGATATTAAACATACTTTCTTAGAAATAAAATATAAAAATACTTTTATTTTTACCGTGGATTCTCTTATGCGTATGAAAGTTTTAAAACCAGCTATATGAGTATACTTTAAGGCTGACAGATTCCTTTGATTAGTCTCTGTCACTTTCTAAGAAAATGAGAAATTAAGAGGAAATGAGTAATTGAAATGTAAGTAAACAAAAAAAACACAAAAATTATTATTTTCTAGTCGGTGGATTCAAACTTGTTGCATAAAAAGTGTCAATCCCTATGTCGTCTTTAAGTCGATCAGGTGGGTGTGCTCATGCCTCTTCAGGACTTGTATATTTTTATAGTGTCTGTGAAGTTCCCCCTATACTCTTTGAACGAATTTTGCATCTGTTCATCAATGAAATCATTGACCAATTTGTTGGACAAGTCTAACACAAAATAATTCTGAATTAAGAAAGAAAATAAAAACTAATTAGTATGGAAGTCGATGCATATATAATTTGTAAAATATAAAATGATCATTACCAATAATCGACTTTTAACAAGCTCTCTTGTTTCTATTGGTACCTCTCTCAATGATCCATAACGAATGGGAAAAGATTCCTGAACGTTGGTACCAAAGCATTGCTAAACCTTGTTGCATTGTTGCAAATTGGTTTCTCCCATTCAGGGTCGATCTCGATAGGAATTCTCCCAAATTGTTGAACATATTTATCCAAATAAACATTTCGAGAGTATCCGCGTCCAGCCCTAGTAGTCGTACAACCAGACTTTAAAGAAATTATGCGTCATTAGTTTAATTAAACATTAGTTTATATAAAAATGTGGATCTAAAATAACCTGTATTATCTCCTACAGAGGATGATGCGCCAATATGCTCGGACTGTAAGTACTCCAATATTGCCTCCTCATCAGTATGACCTACAATTGTTCCTGTGTAAACAATAATATATATGTTATACAACAATATGTAAGTTATGAAATGAAAAAGAAGATACATATTTACATGGTTGTTCCATATCATTAAGATGTTCATCGAAACTCAAACTCCTATTAGAAGATGATTGAACATCTTCTTCCTCATCATTTAGGAAGTCATCATAAACTCGGTGAATTATCCGTTCTTCTACGACTATAAGATCAACATCAACTCTACATAAACTGATATCATTCGTTGATTCATCGATTGTACAAGTAATACTATTCACCACTTCTAACAACTCATGTTGGTCATTCTCACGTTCTTCTGCTTATGGCATGTCGCACACACGCTTGTTTTGGACTACTTGCACCACTTTCTAATTATTACCATATTTAGGATCGTTGATGTAAAACACTTGTTTGGCTTGACTAGCAAATAAAGAAGGCTCGTTAACAAACCAACGAAGAGCTGTAATAATTGATATATACCTCAAATCCATGTGTACTCTATTGATCTTTTTAGGGTATGTATCGAACCAAGTACACTTAAAAATAATTATACGTCTTCTCTTGGCATACTGAAAGTCCAATATTTCATTGACAACAACATAGAAATTATGGAGATCACCTCCACCTTCACTTTCTGAAGGCACCATGATCTCGCTATTTTGTGTACTCCGACAATTATCATGCTCAATACTATAATAGTGTACTCCATTAACAATGCATCCACTATATGAGCACACTTCTGAACTTGGCCCCATCGTTAATGAATATATGTCATCAGACATATCTCCAAAGAACCTGTTAATTCAGTATAACACAATCGATCTTAAAAAGTAATGTCACCTGAATTAATTCAATTGAATTTTTATTTGTTTTTTAAACCCATACTTACATGATATTTGAACCAATCAAGAAAGCCTCGTTGGTGTCTTCTATATAAATCATCCTAACTTTGAGTTTCATGTCGAATTTAGTCTCAAATATTGTCTAAAAGTAAGAGACGTGTCTCAATTTTATATTTCACACTTTGTATCAAAATAATCAATTACAATTGAATATTCAAAACTTAAGTTCGATAAGATTTAATTTCCATGCAATTGTTCAAGATGTACCAATGTTCACTGCATTTCTCTTTTCTCGATAATGTCCTTACTCTTGGTGCTCCTAATGGTCACGTATTTTGTCTGAACATAAAAAATTCACCACATATTTCATCCTTTGCAAGTCTATCATCATTTCTTTCATCTCTATTGAACCTTGTCTCAATTCCAGTTATGTACAAAGAACAAAATTCCAACGATTCATTCATTATATATGCTTCTGCTATAGAACCTTCAGGACATGCCTTGTTTCTTACATATTGTTTCAATGTCCGTAAGCTTCTTTCAATAGGGTACATCCAACTATAATTAACTAGACCTGCAACTTTTGTTTCATAGGGCAAATGGATTGCTAGGTGCACCATTACATCAAAAAATGCCAGTGGAAATATTTTTTCTAACTTACAAAGTATGATTATAATGTCTCTTTGTAATCGATCCAAATCTCCTATAGATATTGTTTTTGCACATAGATCACAGAAAAATTTGCATAACTCAACGATAACAGTGGACACGTTTTTTTTTAAGTATGCTCGAACACCAATTGGAAGAAGCCTCTAAAGCAGAATATGCGAGTCGTGAGTTTTTAGCCCCCATAGCTTTCTATCTTTCTCACTCACACATCTTGATATATTGGATACAAATCCATCATGAAATTTGACTAATTTCATCCACTTACATAATGCAACCTTGTCATTAGTAGTCAATGCATATGCAACGTGTGGCTTTACAACTTTATCTCCTACCTTTTGCAGGTGTAGTTCTTTCTGTATATTTAGATCTTCTAAATCCAAACGAGCATTAGTTATATCCTTATTCTTTCCCTCAATCTTTAACAATGTGTCTACCAAATTATCGTAAATATTCTTTTCAATATGCATAACATCCAACTTATATCTTAATAAAAGTTTCAACCAATATAGAAGTTGGAAAAATATAATTTTTTTTATTCCAATTTAAACTTCGTTTCCAATTTTTTATCACGTTTCTTTGGATGTTTGCTAAGCACAGAAAAGTTTAACAAGTTCACCTCTCATAAGATATCTTCACCATCTATGTCAACTGGAGGAGGTCTACGTTTCACTTTTCCATCAAATTGTTTGCTTTTGTGCCAACTGTGATTATTTGGAAGATAATGTCAATGCCCCATAAAACATTGTTTTCCTCTTAGCCTCATTGATGATGTATCCTCTTTACAAATAAGGCATGCTTGGTAACCTTTAGTACTCCATCCAAATAGGTCACCATATGCAGGGAAGTCATTAATAGTCCACAATAAGCTCGCATGTAGTTGAAAGTATTCGTTGCTAACACAATCGTAAGTGTGTACACCATCATTCCATAAGAGTTAACTCCTTTAACTCTTCAATTAATGGCTGTAAGTAAATATCAATTTCTTTTCCAAGAGATTTTGGATCGGGTATAAGAAAGGAAACAATGAAATTTGTCTCTTTCACGCATTTCCAAGGTGGCAAATTGTAAGGAATGAGCACCACTAGCCACATACTATATGAAGTACTCATATTCCCGAATGGATTGAATCCATTTGAAGCTAGTCCTAAATGAACATTACGTGGGTCTGAAGAAAATTGAGGAAACTCACGATCAAAATGCTTCCACCCTTCAGCATCAATTGGATGTTGTAACACTCCATTAGTTTCAACATGTTTATCTTTATGCCACCTCATTTCAGGTACAATATGCTTAGATGCAAACAATTGCTTCAATCTTGGTATTAAAGGAAAATGTCATAAATTTTTATGTGGAATCTTTTTACTTTTTCCAGATTCAACTTTGTACCAAGATTCACCACATACTAGACACTGTTGCAAATCAACAAATGTTTTCCAATATAAGATGCAATTGTATTTGCAAGCATGAATACACTCATTACCAAGTCCTAAGTCACGTAATTTTCTTTTAGCTTCATAAAATGAACTAGGTATAGATGCTCCAACGAAAAATGCTTCTTTTAACAATTCAAGTAACAAATCAAACGACTTGTTAGTCCAACCGTTAACAACCTTAATATGCATCAAACAACCTTAATATGCATCAACTTCACCAAGAACAATGAAGAAAAATTTGTATAACCAGGGTAAAATTGGTTGCGTGCTTCATTCATTAAGTTTTCAAATAAGCTTGAATTGTTATCTCTTTCTTGGGCATTGGTGTGCATCTCATCCTCGTTTTCTACTTCATTTACATCAGCAATTGGCCACTGTAGATCATTTATAATATTCAAAATTTCATTTTCTTCATCTATAACATTCATCTCTGTCGTACTTAATCCATCATCATGTGTCAATTGAGATGTGTGACTCTCGTATCCCCTAGACAAGTCAACTAGATCTCCATGATATACCCATTGATGATAAGATGGAGTAATTTCATTAATGAATAAATGTCGTTCAACTCCATCTATTGGCTCCCACTTAGCATTTATACATTTTCTGCATGGGCATCTTGTTTTTCCCGACTTATTAACATGAATTTTTGTAACATCAAGGAATCGATATACTCCTTCTGCATACTTAGTTGATAACTTGTTCCTAATCTTAATCTACTCTTTATCCATTCTTAATAATTTATGCGATATGTTGAACCTATATGGTTTAGACGATTAGTTATATTAGAACATATAGTTCCAATTTCTAACTTTTAATTTTATTTCATTTACTTCTTGTTCGTGTTTTTTTTTTTTTTTTTTTGTGAATTTCCGAAATCATCCTTAAAAATAAAGTTTTCCTTTAAGGGATTGACAATCCCTTTTAATCCAATCATCCTTGAAAATAAATGACTAGACGGGATAAATCATCATTCTCAAGGAATAAATCAAAAGACTTCCAAAATATTATTGATAAAGTCTAGAAAGCAATTCAAGGATGGAAGAAATCCTTCTTTTCCATTGCAGGCAAAGAAGTCCTTCCTACTTATGCAATGAACCTTTTTCAATTCCTTAAAAAACTTTGTTGATGAAATTACAAGAAGCTTCGGAAGGTTTTGGTGGGGTTCAACTAAAGAAAAAAGAAGATTACATTGGAAGAGCTGGGAGTTTTTATGCCTTCCTAAATCATTAGGGGGATTAAATCTTAAAGACTTAATAAGCTTTAACCAAGCACTTGTAGCAAAACAAGGTTGAAGGCTTCTTAGCAGACCAAACTACTTTGTTTCACAGATTATGAAATGTATTTACTTCAAGAACTACTCATTTCTGGATGCTAATTAGGTGTTAATCCTTCATATATCTGGAAAAGTTTACTAAAAACATCCCAAAAATAGGGCTCATATATCATATTGGCAATGGCAAGTCTACAAAAAAAAAAAAAAAAAAAAAAAAAAAAAAAAAAAAAAAAAAAAAAAAAATAGAACCCATGAATTCCCAGATTATCTACATTCAAACCAATACTAATCAACCAAAATTCAAGAGAAAATATTGTCTCTTCCTATATTCATGAAGATGGTAGCTGGAATGATGAAAATTTAAAGAAAGATCTTCTAAGGAAGATGTCGAAATAATTCAAAGAATCCCAATAAATCAATCCATAGAAGACAAATGGATGTGGCATTTTGAGGAAAAAAAAGTCAAAAGTAGTTACAAGGCAATCATGCTTTCTAAAATTAGTGTCTTCGTCCAATAGTAAGTCAACAGCAGATATGTGGAATAAACTTTGGAATCTAACGATTCCCAGGAAAATTAAAATTTTCTGCTGGAGAGCCTTCCACGATATCATCCCTACAAATCAAAATCTATATAAACGAGGAGTCAATGCCTTACCTATATGCCCGATTTGCAATCAAGAAGAAGAATCAATGATAGCATTTGAAATATGCTATTTTCAGGATTGTTTAGCTATGTAATTTGGTTTAATTGCTTATTTTGTAGAACTTGAGTGTACAAGCAGTTGGATCAAGCATCCGGGACTTAAAGATGCTAAAATGACAAAAATAGAAGCTAAATCGATCAAACGACTAAAAAAAGGAAGAATGTATGGATGCAGGGTAGCATTGCAACGCACTCCAATGCTGAAGCTTGACGTTGTAAGACACAAGCATCAGCGTTTCTGCACTCTGCGAAGTTTGACGCAAACCCCTTAGCACGCGTGGTGCAGCCGAGCGTTGCAACGCTCTCCCTAGCGTTGGACACTACGGCTGGCCTATAAAAGGAACCCTTAGGGTTCAACCGAAATCATCTCACCTTCTACCTTCTACTCCCGATTTTGGGCGTTTTAGTCTCTTTTCTAGATCTGTTTTTATTTCTTTTGCTTTTAGTCTTGTAATAAGTTCTTCTCCTTTGCCAATCGTGTTGATTTTCGACATGTTTCGTGGCTGAAGGGTAAGAACATAGCTTGGGTTAGTTAGTTTAATTTCATTCCCATGTAATTCTTGAGACTCGTTTTGTAATTCCGTGAGTATTATTTTGACTTAATAAAATTTGTCTCGAGTATATTTTCAGTTTTCGTGTATGGGATAATCTGACAAATTAGCTATGCACGTTTAATTGACTACTTTGATTGGCCCTAATTTGTAATCGTTAGGTAGTCATCACGTAGAAGCAAAAGTTAAGTCAGTTTGTTGTATTAATTTGGGATTCCAATTGAAAAGTATTTACTTTCTAACTTAGATAAATTTCGCTCAATTAATCGGTTAAACGATGGAAACCAATTAATTGGCTTAGCCTATTAGTTTTTTGTTGAGGATCCTCGCTCTTCTTTTAATTAAGTTGATTTTATGGACTACCAGTTAGAATTCTAATTGAGTAGGCTAAGTTTATAATTCAAATAATCTCACACATATTTTAAGTAGTCTATGATAGAATTATTGAGGAATCAATTAAACTACAATTGCCCAAGCTAAGTGTTTATTTGATTGATAATTTTCACAATTGTTACATTGCACTTCTTTTTGTTTTCAAAATTTGTTTTAAACAATCCTCACAAACACTCCCCCACCCCCCGTTACTTCCTACAAGTTCCAACTTTTTAGTAATCCATATTAGGCTCTCCGTGGTTTGACCCTGGACTTGCTACTTGTACTACTAGTCAGTATAAAGAGTTTGTTCGGTGATTTATAAATTTTATTTGTATAGCAAGGGTTTGGGAGCGACACCAAAAATCCCGCTATCAATCAATAGACTACTCGTTAATATCCTATCATCAAGCAAGATTGGTCTGGAACAAATTATCAAAATCACTAATATTTTGGACAGCATGCTGACGAACGAAGGAAAAGAAGAAATCGAGGAAGATGAGACGGAAAGCTCGAGGGGGATATTTATATCGGACTTTTTCCAACGGTCATCTACCAGACCATCGGGATAAAGTTAATAACTGTCGACAATCACCCACTTCCCATCGGCGTAACTTAAAACTCTCGACGGTGTTCTGACACAACCGTCAGCTAAAGTTCCCCAACTTCCCAAAAAATCTTTTTATATTTATATTAGAACTTAGAACGCCTGATGGTTGACTGAAAACACTGTCGACTAAAATCTCCAAAGACGGTTAAACGAGGACCGTTAGGATAAAGTTAATAACTCCAATAAATGTTTTTTTTACATACGACACACCTTGCCCGAAAGTTGATTGACCACCGATTGCGCGAAAATAAAAACTCTCGACGGTGTTGGCTGACCGTCGGGGTAAAATAAAATGTCCGATGGTTGGAAATAACCATCAGACGAAAGTCCAATAAGCTCGACGTTTTGTTAGTAGACCGTTGAGAGTAGTTGGATGCCAATGGTTTGTTAGTAGACCGTAAGAATATCGTTTTATCTCGACCCTTGTTCGTACTGTTGGGATATGTTGAATCTGCTGATACTTTTTTGTGCGTCAGAAATAACCAAAATTCTTGTAGTGTATGTTATGAACTATTTGTAATTATTCAAATAATCGCCTCTCCTTTTATAGGATCTTAGTTTTTTAAAGATAAAGGGACATATCCCTTCCGAAAGAACGATTAATTACACATGCACTTTAATATAAGAGCTTGGGTTAAGGCACAATTAGTTAAAGAATTTTGTAGTTTATATATATATATATATATATATAATATATATAGAATTTAATATAATATTTAACCTAATTTCCAACCAATTTAATAAATTATGGGACTGGAAGTATATTTTTTGCCTTTATATTATGTCTAGGGTTGCCTAAGTCCAGATCTAAAGTCTACGGGTTGGTTCAAGCTCATAGAATATCAGAAGAGTCATAAGGGGTACATTTCAAAAAGAGAAATATTAAGGCTTCAAGGTTTGAATCTATTAGAGCCTAGTTGGTGAATATATATCAATTGAAAAATAATTGAACTGGACTTAAATTGGCATCCTACAACCTCAAGCGCCAGAAAATACTTGACATAGTCGTCATTATACGTAACCAAAGACATGTGCAGACGACATATTTATAAATAGTTTTATTCGACCATTCCAAAGAGGAGAATTAAGTAATCTCCAAAACAGAGAGACCCAACCTTCTTTTGTATTTAACTAAATTAGTCACTTTTTGTATCAATTTAAGCATCGTAATCCAATAAACTCATCACCATACCATTATGAGAATTTCTTATGCAAGTTGCTTAGAGTAACTCAAAACCAGACTAGGGAGAAGCAAGTTAGAGGTCAAACCTACCAGAGATCCATAGTGAAACCTACCCCACAATGGATTATTTAGTAAAATTGGCCTTAAAATTTTTTATTGGTTTAAACTTAAACTAATGCTTTGTGGGGACATTATAATTACAATCAAAATTTTAATTATTTTTAACGTACTTCACCAATTATCTTTGAGGTTTGTGCAGACTATGAGAATTTCGGCCCCCAATTTGACGTTTTTGGCGATTTTGTTTAGGATTGATGTGGCTTTTGAAATAGGTTCAACTAATTTGTTGATTGAATCTAATTCTCAAATGTTACTTAGCAGAATAATTCTATGAAAAATTCTTCAATCGGAAGGATTTTTTAAGAAATTAGAGTGTATGAGTCGGATGAACATTAGGAGGCTTTTGTTTATACATCGCTCTTATAATAGGGTAGCCCATTCCTTGGCAATGTGAGCTTCCTCTAATGGTGCAGATGATCAATAGACCGATATGCTTCTTTTGTGATTGAGACCTATTATTTGAATTTTGCTCGTTTTTTTGTAATTTGTTAAGCGAAATTTTTCTATTAATGAAATTCTCTTAGTTTCAAAAATTAAAGAAGATGAAAAGGAAGAATATATTTACAAAAGCTCAAGTGTATCAATTATTAATTATAAAAATGTTATTAACTCTTCGTTTTTACCAAATTTTGAATATATGTAAAAAGGGTTTTTTACATCCCATCTTAAGCATTAATCAAACTTGTCCACCAAGAAACAACATTCTTAAAAATTATGGACATAAATCTTCAATTTTTTTAGGTCCAAAATACTTTTTCTTTTCATTTCTAATATACGACCAGAAATTCAGAGTATAATTAATCTAAAAATAGTATTTAAGAGAAAATCACTAGAAGAATTTCGGGTTAAACCAACATTAAAGATAATATTATTAAAACCCTTTAATGTCGGTTTCCTTTAATGTCAATTTTAAACCGACATTAAAGGGCTTTAATAACACAGTCTTCAATGTCCATTGCAACCGACATTAAAGGTCTTCAATGAAATTTCTAACGGACATTAAAGGTCTTCAATGTCGGTTGCAACCGACATTAAAGCCCTTTAATATCGGTTGCAACTGAAGACTTTTTTTCAAATGAAACCCTCTTAACCGACATTGAAGCCCAGAATCTGTCCGTTTTTTTTTTTTAAAATTCCGTTGCCGAATCCATTTTTTTGGTCAAGAAGTTAAAAATGACATTATATGTCTCGTGTTGGGTTAGGAAATGTCTCTCATTGTTTTATATTAAAAAGTATTAAAAAAATTTGCATGGCAAGCCATCAATATTTGTCTTACACCTATGAATTTATCCACAAACAAGAATTAATATTTCCAATCCATTACATATACTCATCAAAATATGAAATAAACACACTAATCACCAACATTTGCATAACAATACCAGACTTTCATAGAATACTTACACCAAGCCATTATTTCTCTCATTCACAAATATCAATTAGTACTAATTCCATGAATACTTAACACCAAATACCCCATGAACACAAAAAAATATTATACATAAATCTTCTAATAATAAACAGATCATGGTTAGATAAATTTGCATTCATTCTAAGCTAGCATTTACATTCTATTGAGACAAAAAAACAAGAATTACATCCTTACACAAATCGGCCAACAAAACTTGTCCATTGGGTTCAAATTACATCAATCTCTCCCTGGGTATATGCATTTTTTGTATTGAACTACAAAGAGGAAAAAAAAGATAAATTCAACATAAGCTTACGTCCATTTATTAAATTAAAGCTAGTACTATATAAAAAATAAATAATTTACGTACGAGGCTAGTAATGGGAGTAGTAGGATTATGCACTATTTCGTGTATATATTTTTGCACATAGTACCCGCATCCTACAGAATGTAATTGATGAGGGCACTGCATATAAAGAAGTTGAAAACAATTATTCTTATGTTCGAATGAACATAAATTGTTAAAAAATTAATGCAAGTTTACCTTTACAGGTTTCCATTTTGGAGAAGACCGATGGTGTTGGAGATCGTGCTTGGCTTGCCATGTTTTCAATCCACTAAATAGTTTGAAAACATTAGTTAAACATATTAAGAGCTAAGAAAGTTCAATTACACTTACATATTTATAATCTTGAACCTTATTTCGAAGAGAGTCCAAAACATAAACACAATTTTCTTGTAGATTGATTACAATCAATATCCAATGATAACTATAATAAGCAATAATTTTGAAATATTAGTATGTGTATAATGCAAATTAAAAATAACTTAAGAACTTGTATTTACTTACCCTATGTTATATGGAATAAAGACTAATTGGTCTAAATTAGCCAATTTTAGTTGATTGGCTAAATTTGTGGATCGAATATCTTGAGACTTCATGTGTGGCGATATTCTTGCTTGATCAATTATAAAAAAAACTTCTTCGTAATATCACGACCACATTCATCCCAAAGATACCTAAACAAAGTATACATGAGTGAATTGGATGAGTAATACTTACGCAATGTATGTCAAAATATACATGTAGCCTATTTCAATCATATTGCAATATTGGACTAGATCATCGCGGCCTAAATAAATAAATTTGTCTCTTCCAAATATTTGCTCGTCCAAAGTGATACGGATCATGTCTACATCGTTCATGTTATGCATGGCATGTCCGTTCAATAGTTTAATGGTACCATTGGCGTCAGTATATTTGGAGGATTGGCTGAAGCTCAAAATCAATGCATATGAATTAAAATTTTAGAAAACATACTGCTACACAATCAAAAAGTTTGTCTTTTAAATGGTTTGGAACTTTTTTCCAAGAATTATACGTTATAGGTCTTTGTTGTCGAACACAAACTTCTATATAACTTTGCATCTTCTTTGCTCCAAATCCAATCGGTTGTCCATGTTCATTATAATGAATGGTCAAACATTGCCCATATGTTCTTATTTGTGCCAACTTAGACATTGTAGTTGGGCCACGTGGAATACTTATTCTGCTATGTTTTTGTGGGATCATATTTCTATCATCCTTGCTGCTTCTTGTTGAATTTTCCATGTCAGACTGAAAAAAAAAAAACATTACTCACAGTAAATGACATATAATCTTAATATTTAAATACATATAATCATAGTAAATGACATACCATGTTTAATACATTATTTATCAACCCATCTACCCTCACAATCATTTCTAATCTATGTGGATGTTATATCATCAATCTCAATAGATGTATCAACATTGGGCATTCTTTGCATACCTCCAGAACCACATTCTTGTAGCATATCTCCTATTTCATCTTCATAAAAATCATCCTCAGTTGTTCGTTATGGAGATGTTAAAACAATTGCCAACCCAAATTTGCAGGGTCTTTTATATAGAACACTTGTTTTGCTTGGGAGACTAAAATGGGTCTGATTTATGTCCAATATAATTGAGGTCCAAAATAGTAAACCCAAACTCGTCTGCTTTGACTTCAGTTCTATTCTCAACCCAATTACATTTGAATAAAATAAATGATAATCCATGATAGTCAAGCTCCCATATTTCTTATATTACACCATAAAAGGTCATACTGACATGACGGGTCTTTCGTCCTTAGCACTAGAGACTTGTATTGTGGTAGTCGTTATACTAACTCCACTATTTTGAACCCTCCTAACATCATCGCGATTCTTTGTGTGATAGTAGTAACCAGTAACCATTAACCATGTAACCAGAATATTTTGCCATAGTTGGACAAGGTCCATTAGCTATCCATCTCAAAGAAGGCGATATGGAATTTTTGGGAACTTCGAGAACTAGTACAACCTACGATATATTTCATAATATTTTAGTAGTTAACATTTAATTATACATCAAATAGTAGGTCTCTAAAGATTACCCAGGTGGACAACTACCGAATGAATGTACGATTATGCTCTTCTTGAAGCCACTTTTCACTTTTATTTTTACCAGAATTGAGCTTAGACAAAATATCCATATGTTGCATATTATAAATGACAAAGTTAGTGGATTATTAAATAATCAAGTAACCTAAAACGAGAATAAGATGGAAATCTACATACTCGACGTAAGGAAGCACATCATTTACATTTTGAATGACATAAAGATGAGCTTGATCCAACTCATCCTTACTCGGTCTAATAAAAGAAGCAGCTGACAGTGCTCTATCAATGTTTGAGTTCGCTTTCTTTGTTGATGAGTTTAGTCCAATAGAATTAACACCAGATACAAATTCAGAACAAAACTCTATAGTCTCTTCAACAATATAATTTTCTCCAACACATCCTTCTGGTCGATTTCTATTTCGTACATAAGTTTTCAACAATTTCATGTATCGTTCAAAAGGATACATCCACCTCAAATAAACAGGTCCACAAAATTCAACTTCTCTTATGAGATGCACTACAAGGTGTTCCATTATTGTGAAGAATGATGGTGGAAAATACTTCTCTAAGAGGCATAGAGTGATAACGATATCCTCTTGCATACCATTTAACTGAGATGAATCGATCGCCTTGCAACATATAGCATTAAAGAAGAAGCATAGGCGAGTAATTGCAAGTCTTACATGTTTGGGTAAAATATCACAAATGGCTACCGGTAATAATTGTTGTATAAGAACGTGATGGTCATGCGACTTAAATACGTAAAGTTTCAAATTTGTGAGCAACACTAAACTTTGAATGTTCAATGAATAGCCTTCAGGTACTTTAATTTCTGATAGTACCTTACAAAAGCTCAATTTCTCAGCTTGTGTTAATGTATAACATGCAGGAGGTAAAAAAGACTTTTTTCTCTCCTACTTGAGGGGCTAACTCTTATCTAATGTTCATCAGTTCCACCAAATTTAATCGAGTTCTTATTCCATCCTTCGTTTTACCAGGAATATCAAGCAATGTGCCAATAAGATTTGTACATACATTCTTTTCAATGTGCATCACGTCTAAACAATGTCGCACGTCAAGATACTTCTAGTATTCTAACTCAAAAAGAATAGATTTTTTTCTTCCAATAAATTGAAGGGCTATCTCCACTATTCTTTTCCTTTATAGTTTTCTTACCAAATGAATATTGATACTGACTTGTTTCTGCAAGAATTTCTTCCCCACCCAATGGTTCTGGAGAAAATTCTAATTCTTGTGCACCATTAAAAGCTTTCTTTTATTTTCTATATGGATGATGGCAGGGTAGAAACTTGCGATACCCGAGATATGCCATCTTCTTCCCTTTTGGTAAATAAGTGGATGAAGTATTCTCTCCACAAATTGGACATGCATGATATCCTTTAACCGTACAACCACACAAGTTACCATACGCAGGAAAATCATTAATGGTCCATAATAAGATAGCTTTAAGCATGAAATGTTGTTCTTCATATGCATCGTAACATTCTACCCCATCTTTCTAAAGTTTTTTCAAGTCATCTATTAACGGAGCTAAATAAACATCTATGTCATTTTCCAGTTGTTTAGGACCAGATATTAGTGCAGTCAACATAAAAAAATTTCGCTTCATGCACAACTATGGAGGTAGATTGTACGTCACTAACATCACTGGCCAACAACTATATCTACTACTAAGATCTCCATGTGGATTTACCCCATTTTTCGAAAGAGCAAGACGAAAATTTCTAGGTTCTGACCCAAACTCTAGCCACAAATTGTCTATTTTTTTTCCACGATAGGCCATCTTTAGGATGTTTTAATAAATCATTTGTTTCTTTTTTTTTTTTTAGCATGACAAGTCAATAAACTTGTTGTTTCTTTACTTCGAAACATTCTTTCAAATCTTGGAATTGGGGGGAAATACCACATGACTTTTGCTGGGATATTCTTAGCCCTTTCCTTTAAATTTTTTTGAAGCCTCCATCTTGACGTACCACAAATGGGGTATACATTTTCATTAGAGAGATCTTTTCTAAACAAGCAACAACCATTTCTACATGCATGAATCTTCTCGTACTTCATTCCAAGAGTATCCAACATCTTTTTTGCTTCATAAGTAGAAGTTGGAATTTCATTAGGATTAGGTAATATGTCATGAATTAATTTCAACAACTCAGTGAAACTCTTATCGCTCCATCCAAATTTAGCTTTCAAATTATATAACTTTACCAATGTAGATATTTTGAAAAAAGTTTGATAATTTGGGTACAATGATTTCTTCGCATCATCTAATAATTCTTCAAAATTATCAGATTTTTCACTAAAATAGTTATTATATGCAGCCTCAAACATTCCAATTGTGTCATCAACATCAACATCATCCTCATCAACTTCATCTCTTTCACTAGTAGACACATTTTCATTGTTTCTCTTAATCGGTAATGATTCACCGTGAAAAAATCATGTCTGATAACTTTGATCTATATCATTAAAAAATAAGTGATCTCTTATTTTGTTCATATTTAGAGTCTTTGCATTCACACACTTCAGACATGGACAACTCATGACATTTGGTATATTTGAATGTTGTAGACCATTTTTAATAAACGTCTCGATCCTTAAACCATACTTAGCTAACATTCTATTCATTTTCATTCATGACTTATCCATGATCGTAAAATATGCAACTTAATCTACAAAAAGAAAAACAATAACAAGGGAAAATTTAAAAGCATAAAATTATGATTGTAAAATATGCAACATCAACCAATTTAAAGAAGCTTAATCATTGGAACAAAACATAAAATTAATTTAGCCCATTAAGTATTGCCATTTTTGTTTTTATCTTATATTTATTCATGTACCTTATGTTTCCTTATTCTCCAAATATCATTAACAAGCTCTCCACTACACAATACCATTATATTCCGTTTTCTTCACCACCTTTTCTCTCAAACATAACCAAAAGCATTTCAAATAACTCCTAAGTAACACTTGAACCACACCAATCAATAATCAACAAATTTCAAGACTACCAATCAAGTATATATTCTTCAACTAATTTAATTCTAAAATTTCTAAATTTCAATAAGCTTAATCATTAAAATAAAAATAAAATGAAATAAATAACTCTAAATTACTCAATTGAAAATTCATATGAAAATAAAATTATACATTTCCAAGCAAAACAACTTAAACAACCCACAAACTTAAAGGGATCTGAACCGGAACTCGAAGATTGGAATGTCGGCGAGCACCGGACCTTTGTAAATAAAGTTGAGACGGCTATCTAACAAATGGTGAGCTAACCACGACGTCGGTGACCCACCTCTACGACCAGAACCACCGAAAGACCCATCGGAAAAATCCCACGAAACACGGGACAATCCACCTAAAGAAACCCAACCCACTGGAGAATACCCAACCCACCGAAAGAAACCCAACCCACTGGAGAACACCCACCGAAAGAAGAGCGAACCCACGTGACCAGCTAGAGAACACCCAACCCACACGACTAGCCGGACAATTAACGCAACCCCACCTGAAACCAGACAACCAAGCTCACCGTTAACTGTCAAACACCTAAAGGCAACGGTGACAACAATCCTTCTAAAGGCAAAGGCCGACCAGCTAGTGAGAGAGGAGAGAGTTTGTTTGGGTAAGGTGAGACCAGCCGAAGGTTTCAATTTTGGTAAAGTGAGAGCGGTGCAAGAGCTGAGAGAAGATCTATCACAAGTGCGAGGGAAATGAAATTTTGATAAAATAAAATAAAAAAAATGGGAGGCCTTTAATGTCAGTTTTAAACCGACATTATAGGTCATCTTCAATGTCGGTTTAAAACTAACATTAAAGATCCATTTTTTTAACCGATATTATACATCCGAGAATACTATTTTCAACCGACATTGAAGTGCAAAATTGTTGTAGTGAATGAAACATGAACATACGACTATTGATAAATGATATAATAAAAATATCACGCGATAAGATATATTTAAGGTATGTCTTACAAATATTATGGAAAAGATGATATTCTATATTATAAACTTGATCATGAGAATTTCAATACCCACTTTAATTGAATTTATATATCTATGTCATATTTGAATGCATCTTGTGTAACATGACCATTTATACCTAAATTTATTATTTTATAGTTTGTTATTGAAAAACTGGATTCCTTGGTCAGGGGACTATTAGAATTTTTTTTTTTTTTTTCATTCTATAGATAATTTTAGAGAGAAGTCAAAGGCATAGAAAATAATGGAGCAATGAGATGAGAGGGACATACCTAACAATCAAACCTAATATATCTTGAATGTGTGTACATATGTGAATTGCCTTTTGAAATTTTGCATTTAATACAATTTTCTAATCACAGTTTATCACATGATAAATCTTTCTTTTTTTCATAAAATGTATATAGGTTTTTCTAGGTATGATTGGAGGAAATTGTGTGTAGTCCATAAAGAATCGAAGTATTTTTCTTACATTTTGTTATTTTATATATTTACTAATTTACTTTGAGTCTTTAAATTTTTGTCCTCTCAAGTCACTTTTGCTTAACATTATAAACTTCACATGAATTATTAGCATATCAAAAAATAAGGTTAAATTACAAAGTTTAATTGATGAAGTTTTAACTTTATATAAAAAGTAGGTTGTCCTTGAACTTTAAATTTTTTAATAAATATCTTGACTTAGAAAAAAATACTTAATAAACATCTAAACGTTTGATTTTGTATCTAGAAAAATTCTTGAATATTTTTTAATTTTATGTCTGATAAGTCTTTAACCTATTTGATATTATTTTAATTCATAAACCTATTATATATAATTGAAAGTTTAATGTCCATTTACCTAGAAAATTGTTTTTTGTGTAATACATTTGATATTTTTTTAGAAAAAATAACTTGCATATGCTAGAAGTAAAGATGAAAATATCATTATCAATGTAAATATCAGTACCTCAAATTTACAGATATCTCAATGGATATTTCGAGAAAAATCATGGATATCACCAATATGTATAAAAATATTGTGAATTTTTAAAGAAATTTTAGAATAAATGTTTTTAAGTAATAAACTATGACTTTAGGTATATAAACCAACCATAAAAGGCTAAAATGATTGGTAACGAGATAATTGATAATACTGAAAATAGAAAAATGATTATGAACTAAATATTTTGTTCAAGAATTTACAATCAAGTGAATTAGTGGTCTATTTACAATCAAACATGCTCGATTTAGTTCAAGAGTAAGATCAGTCTCGTTTACCATCTGGTATATTTTCAATATATTATAAGAGGTAAAATCAAATTTTAAAATGAAAAAAAAAAAACAGACAAGAAATAAAGAGAAGATTGAGAACATGGACTAGAGAGAGAAAATAATAAAAACAACAAAATATAAATTATATAATATACAAAAATAGAAGAAGTATATATATACACAGTGAGAGAATTAAAAAAATAGATAAGAGTATAGATATTGGTTGTGAATAGTAGAGAGAGAGAAATAAACTAAAATATAAAAATGAAAATTGTATAGTAATTAATAGAAAGAAAAGCTAAACATGAAGAAGAAGAAAATATTAAGAAATTAAAGAGAAAAAAAGAAAAAGAAAAATTATTTTAAATGATAAAATTGCTGAAAATATTTACAAATAATAGTAAAATATCACCGTCTATTTACGATAAACTACTATCTGCAATAGACTATTATCTCTGTCTATCTGAGATATTGAGATAGACACAGATAGTAGTCTATCATTGTCTATCACATATAGACTATGATATTTTACTATTAGTTATAAATATTTTTGTTCATTTCTTATATCTAAAAATAGAAAAGAAAAAAAAAATAGTGTCTATAAGTAAGCCTATTTCCTCCATATTCTTTCTAATGACTTGCATCATTCTTAAATACAATAATTGAATTTTTAGCAAAATTTCAAAAACGAAAACAAGTGTAGGCTACTTTTTTTAGTTTACAAAATTTGTTTTTTAAATTATTGGTAGAAATTTGGAAGTAGAAATGGTGTCTATAAGCTTGATTTTTAAAAAAACTAAAAATAAACAACGAAATGGTTGTCAAATGGAGACTAAAAAATACATTTTCTATTTGAAAAATTATTTAACGTAATTACGATAAATATCAATTTTTGCTAATTTATTTTCTCGTTTGTTTTATTGTTAGATTTTTGTATCCTTGATTGATATGTTGAATAAAACATGTGCAAAACATATATCTCTTTCAATCGAGTTGTTTGTACAATTACAAATACTTAAATTATATACTATTAGCTTTTTAACATGGTATTTCTATTTATTTTATCACATAATTAATAGCACTCTCATTTCATTTTACCTTATATTAAGAATAGAGTATATAGAAGGAAAAAAAAATCTTGAGTATATATCCTAACATTGGTTCGTTATATTTCGGAAAAATCGTTCTTTATCGGGCAGTAGAAAGTTCAAAATTATTAAAATTTGAAAAATTATAAAATTTCTATATAATTAAAGTAAATTCTTAAATTGTACATTTATTTTTTATGAATAAAATTGGTTTCAATATATTTTAGACCTTTATTTTCAAAATTTGTGTAATAAAATTTAATAACTTTTTAAAAATACATTATTAACAATAATTATAAGTGAAGTTATAAATTTTAGAATTATTCATGAGTGAATTGAGTAAACGTTCGGTTCAAGTTTTTTTGTATTTTAGATTTTCACCTCTTTTTATTTGTCAATTTTATAAGTAATGTTAAAATTATTATTTTCAAAGTAATTCTTTTTTTAATTTTTAAAAATGATTGAACTATAAAAAGATAAAATCATAAATTTTAGAAATAATTTGGAAAACTGTTAATATAATCATGCACATTAAATTAAATTTAAAAGTTGTAGAATTTATAAGATTTCATAATAATAATAATTTAAAAGAAGCTATACAACACAAGGGATATTATACGTATATTTAACTCAAAGCAGTCTTAAGTTTAGTTTCAGTTGACATTATCAGTTGGGGTTGATGTTTTAAATCTCGTAGTCTTGTAGTTTATAAAATTGTAGTTGTACAAATATATTATTTATTTAATAAAATAAGTATTATTTTATTTGACATTTAGTTGCATTAACCCAAAACCAAGAAATAACATCCAAGGTTATTGGATGTAACTTAAATATGTATGTGGAGACACACAGGTGAATCATGTTTAAGTAATAATCTGAACAGTCTCTAGTAGATGGATAAGGTTGGGTATTTTATCCTGGTGACACTATGAATTTGTAGTTGCTACATTTGTTGTCAAGTGTTACAAATGATTTGATCCTAATCATTCATGTAGAGACATGTCAGAGGGGTATCTTATACAAAGAGTTTGTATAAGACTAGACCACGAAATGAATAGTTTCAATTTATAACACCATTACTAGAAGAGACTTACATTTCGATAAGATGACCATAGGTGACTTGACCTTAATCTTGAGTGAGTTGTGAACTCCTGCCTATGAGAGCAGTCCTTTGATCTGCATGGATGAAAATAGATAGATTCACTTACTCAATATACCTACCATTTTGGGGATTCTTTTGATTGGGGAGCTAGGAACACAACTACACAATTTACTCATTCCCTCACTACATGAAATTGATTATTTAGTGACAAATTTTTAGCAGCGCGTGCAATTTTTGTCACTAAAAACCTATTTATTCCGACACCTTGTAAAAATGTTATAAAAAGTTGATTATTAGCAGAGCGCCTTTAATCAACGTCACTAAAAGAATTAGTAACGTAGTTACAAGTGCCACTAAATATTGAATACTTTTAGCAACATAAAAAGGTGTCACTAAATATATAATTTTATATAAAAAAAAAAATAAAAGTTTTAGGTTTTTTTTCCATCCCTCTTTCTTCCCCCCAATGATTTCCTTTCTTCCATTTTTCTTCCAACCATTTTCGATCCATTCACCCTTTCCCTCCCTCTTTCAACTCTCCATGCCCTCACTCTTTCACTTAACCTCACTACTAGACGATTATTGCACCTGAATGGCCGACTGTTGCATGCGAATGGAGGAACGGAACTACTGCATGCAAATGACCGGCTGCTACTGCACCTGAATGGCGCATGCTGCACCTAAACGGACGGACGCCTGTTACACCTAAACGGATAGACAATGGCAACCCTTTCTGACACGAACGAATGGCTACTGCTGCTACACCTGTTTAAACGAGTTGATACAGTCGATTTGGACAGAACGCAGGAACGGAACTCCGACAAATAGAACAGAACCTTGTTTACCTAGAACCCATTCCTTCTCAGATATTTTTGTGTGAAATTTCTATTAAGTAGTACACATTTAACCTCGATTTTCAAACTCACCCAACTTTTCGACGATTTCTACCTTCAGCAAAGCACAAGGCACTTATTTTCAGAGAATCCACTCATTTTCAGGTGATTTTTTGTGTAAAATTTTCATCAATTAATATATATTTTGTTAGTATCTATAGTCAATCAATTTTCCATCAATTTCTAAACAACATAAATTAGAAACTTAACAAGTTAACTTCTAATCAAGAACATATGAGTTTACTTCCTTAGATTAATGCTTTTTAGTTTCTTTATTCGTTGATAAATGCTTCTTATCTGTAGAAGAAAGATGATGAAGAATTGAGAATCTTTGTACAAAATATCTAAAATTGGAGTTAAGTTTAAGCATGTAGGGATATTTTTCAATTCTTTCTTATTCTTCCATGTAAAATAGAAAAACTGGTAAAGTTAAGTTTAAGCATGAGGAGTTAGTAATTGAATAGTATATATTTTGTTAGTATCTATAGCCAATCAATGTTCCATCAATTTCTAAAGAACGTAAATTAGGAACTTAACAAGTTTTCTTCTAAATTCAAGAACATATGAGTTTATTTTCTTAGATTAATGCCTTTAGTTTCTTTATTTATTGATATATGTTTCTTGTATGTAGAAGAAAGATGATGAAGAATTGATAATCTTTGTACATATAATTGGAATTAAGTTTAAGAATTTAGGAATATTTTTCAATCCTTCCTTATTCTTCCATGAAAAATAGAAAAATTGGTAAAGTTAAGTATAAGCATTAGTAGTTATCAATCGATTAGTATATTTTTTGTTAGTATCTATAGCCAATCAAGTGTAACTTCTTTTTCTTTAGAATCATTGGGATTTTTTTTAGTAAGATTTCAATTACATTATAATGTTAAGGATGTAATGAACTATTTGGTATTTGGCTCCAAAAGAAAAAGCATTAGGAGTTATTATAATTAGTGGAAGTGTGTGCAATATGAAGATACTCACCATTCTACTTTAGTATTCTTCAGTATAGGGTGGTTTTAGTGGTTTGTATCGAGTGGTTTTAGTTTTGACTAAAAACGTTACTATATATTCCAACTTATCAATTTAAAATAGAATGTTATTAGTTATTTAATGTGGTACTGGAACATCTAGTTCAACGTCTTTAATTTATATAAGACTTAGATTATGCAACATATTCAAAGTATTTTGCATTTTACGTAAGATTTAGATTCTAACACTTTGATTTTCAACTTAGGTACTTTTAGTTGTACTTGTTATAGATCGAAGTCGGATAAATTTAAAAAATCGAATGTCTAGTCAATATTCTAATGACGTTGATAATTTTATCGAAGTCACGAAGACTTATTTAGACGAAGAAGGAAGAATAAGATGTCCTTGTTCAAACTGTGTGAATATTAGTTGGAATAAATTAGATGTCATAAAACGCCATTTATATAAATATGGCATGTCTCCGACTCATAGCCGATGGATATTCTATGGAGATAATGTTGATATTTCTCTGTTTTTTAAGATCTAATTTAAGGTTTCTAGGTGCAATATTTCCAATTCAATTGCAAGTAGAGAAGATGATGGAAATCTTAGAAAAAACTTTAGAGTTAGAGATACAATAAATGATGAGATGTTAGAAATGATTCATGATTTGTATGGCCAATTTTTAAAGAAACTACAAGGGAATCAAATGAGTAAGATGAGCCAGATAGAACAAATGGAATGTTTCATGAAGTCTAAGAAGACTTATATCCAGGATGTCGAAAGTTTACTTTGTTTAATTTTTTTAGTGAAACTTATGCACATTAAGGTTCTTATTAGTTGGAGCAATAAATCATTCGATATGTTGTTTAAATTATTAAACGAAGCTTTTCCAGATGGTGTAAAGCTACCTATCTCCAATTATAAGGCTAAGAAAAGACTACGTGACATAGGAATGAGATATGAATCAATTCATATGTGTTAGTTTGATTGTGCTTTTATCTTGGGAAGAATATGCATCGCTTGATAATTGTTTGGATTGTGGAGAGTCAAGATACAAATTGAATGATGGAAAGGGAAAACAAATTCCACAGTGTTGAGATATTTTCCACTAAAGACAATGTTACAAAGATTATTTCTTTCAAAACATACTGCTGAGGATATGAGATGGCACAAAGATAACAGGTTTGAAACTGGAGGAATACTTCAGCATCCTGCTGATGCTGAGGGTTGGAAACATTTTGATGATTAGTATCCTTGTTTTGCTTCGGACGCTCATAATGCCATATTAGCACTTTCTTCTGATTGTTTTAATCCATTTGGAAATATAAGCACATCATATAGCATGTGGCTAGTTATCCTCATTCCATATAATTGCCCCCTTGGAAGTTTACGAAAGCACCATTTATTTTTCTAATTGATGGGATTCGAAGCCCAATCAGAAACATTTGAATGTCTTGCATCCTACAAATCGATTTTTACATAAACAAAATCAGTGAACTAAAACAAAATATGTGTAGAATAAACATGTAAAATAGCATGCATTAGAGAAAGGAAAGAACTATTCTCACATTTGTAGATTCCCAAGCTCTTAGAATGATCCTCTCAATATTCCAACGAACGACTTCTCCAACGATCTTGAACACGAACGCCTCTTCAAACAATCTTGAACACAACCACGAAAATAACCTCGTTTTTCTTAAGGATTCCAATAGAAGGATAGATGGTATCCAACTATTGGAAGAGGATGAGGAGGAAAAATCTTTTGGGGGAGTAGAGAGGATTTCTTTTTGTTGCTTAGGGAAAAATTTGCACAGTGAATGCCTTTTTTAAAAGAGCCATAAGAAAGACTTTATATAAAGAATGGTCAACCCCCATCTCCAAGTCTTTTTCTAACTTTCCCTTATGCACAATTAATCAAATAACACTTATTTAATTAATTATCACATTAATTAAATAACTATTTATACATTAAATCCAATTTAACGTGTATATATTTAATTATCATAAGCATCATATGTCTATGTGCAATACCTCTTTATTTATTAATTAATTCTTTGTGAATCTAATTCATTTGAATTAATTATTTGAATCTCATTCAAATGTTTCTTTCCAACTTAACTTGAATTATAGATCACATCCATAATCAATTACATATTAATCATATGAATATACAATTTTCTCAAATTGATTTGAATAATTCAAATCATTCCTCTTTAGTATCCCTTAGTGAGCTAACAAGGAAACCTAGTAGACCTGTAGATCAAAAGCAATAACGATGTGAGATTAATTGGCTAAACTCATTAACCAAGTTAATCAATATTTGTTTACTGTGAATACACTCCACTAAAGACCCACAGCTGCACTTTTCTCACTACAGATATATTTCTGTGTCCCAGGATATAGACTAATAATAACAAGTTAGTCTTTCACGAATGTTCTTAACTCCAACTGGGTCAAATTATCGTTTTATCCTTGGCTTACCTCTAACTCCTTAAGAACCAGTGCTCCTCCAACGAACGACCTATTTATGGTCAAACCAATAAACAGAAATCCCTCTCGGACCAATGAGAGGGTAGGGCTCTTTATTCAAGTTCTAAAGACACTACTTAAAGGAACACACACCTACTTACCCTGAAGATGGGAAGGAGTGAATTCCATCTTGTATTATTATGTTCCCAGCTCCCACTTGATCTTGTCCCCAAAATGGTAGGCCTATTAAGTCGGTGAACTGACCACTCTCACCCATATAAATCAAAAGAAGATCCCTCGTGAACAGGAGTTAATAATATACTTAAGATTAAGACTAAGTTGCCTAGGTCATTCTAGTGAAATAGAAACCTAACTAGTCAACAGTGTTACATCTGGTGGTTACTATTTTGCGATCCAGTTTTATGCAAACTCATTGTATAGGATACCCCCACTCGCGTGTCACCTACACAAACGTGTTGGATCGTTGCATTTGTATCAAATACAAAGTGGATCGTATCCATAGTGTCACTAGGATAAGGTACCTAACCTTATCCCTATACTATAGACCCTTTAAGTTGTATCTTGAACATTGATCTCTGTGTCTCCATATACAGTTCTAAACTCATAAAGTAGCCTTGGATGTTAGTTTATTGGATTTAATGTTATTAATACAAAATAGAAAACAACATAATAACATTTATTGAAAATTAACATCTATAACTCTTTATTGATGATCAATTAATAACACTTACTATCTACGAGTTTTAGGGTATAAAACCCAACATCTATCTCTACTCATCCTTGATCCAAGGTTTCTAGTAAAGAAATCGATATTTACCTACAACTACTAATAGATGAGTTAAATGAGTTGTGGGTGAATGGCATTTAAACATATGATAGTTTCAGTGTTTCTTTCTTCCAACTTTGTGCTGCACTATTGTGGACAATAAATGATTTTCCAACTTACGGTGATTTATCTGGTTAGAGGAAAAAAGGTTATAAAGAATTTCCAGTTTGTAACATCGATACTATTGGGGTTGATGCCCTAAATCTTGTGGTCTTTTAGTTTGTAATTGTATTTATACAAACAATGTATTTATCTAATAAAATAAAAGGTATTTTATTCGACATTTAATTGTGTTAACCCAAATATCAATGAACTAAGATCCAAGGTTATCAACTGTAACTTAAACATGTATGTGGAGACATACAGGTGGATCATGTTTAAGTGATAACCTAAACGATCTGTAGTAAATGGATAAGGCTGGGTACCTTATCTTAGTGACACTACGAATACGTCCCGCTTTGTAGTTGTTACAATTTTTGTAAAGTGCTACAAGTGATTTGATCCTGATCATTCATATATAAACATGTGAGCAGGGATATTCTATACAAAGGAGTTTGTATAAGACCAGACCACAAAATGTTTAGTCTCATTATATAACGTCGTTCATAATAGAGATTTACATTTCACCAGGATGACCATAGATAACATGACCTAAATCCTGAGTAAGGTATGAACTCTTGCTTATGAGTACGGTCTTTTGATTTGTATGGGTGAGAGTAGCTAGATTGTTGATTGAATAAGCCTACCATTTTGGAGATTCGTCTAATTGGGGAGTTGGGAACACAACTACACAAGAAGGAATTCACTCCTTCCCCAAGGTCGGGGTAAGTAGATAAATTGCTCCCTTAAGGGCTGATTCCAGGGTTGAACAATGTTGCGCCACACCCTCTCCTGGCCCGAGAGGGGTTTAGTCATAGTTGGACTATGATCTATTGTTCATTAGAGGGATCAGTGGTACTTAAGGAGTTAGATGTAACTACAAAGGCAAAACGGTAATTTTGGCCCATCTGTACTTACGAGCAATTTGTGAAGGATCATCGACTATTAATTGGTTATATCCAATGGACACAGAAAACATATTTGTAGTGTGAAAGAGTGCAATTGTCGATCTTTAGTGGAGTGTTCGAACAGTACGAATGGTAAATAATTTAATTAAAGAGTTTGATTAATTATTCATATACCGTTGGAGCTTCAAGCTACAGGTCCATGAGGTCCCCTTGGTACTCAATAGGATTCCATGAGAATCAGTTTTTGAATTAATTTTGAAAGTTCAAATTAATTGAGATATAAATATATGATATAATTAAGTTATTTTAATATATATATGATATAATTATTATAATATATTTGATATATTATAGCATTTATAAGAGGAAATAAATATTTGAATAAGATTCAAATATAAATTATATGAATTGGATTCATAATTGTTAAATTTAATATAAATGTGATTTATATTAAATATCATATGAGAGAGAAAAGAAACTATAGGTTATATTGTATATGATACAATATTAAAACTATAGGTTATATGTTATATTTGATATGACATATAGTTTAATATATATTATATGATAAGTTAGTTATCATATTTATATACATATATTAATTTTTAAATTAATTGAATTTGGGAGGGAGTTACAACTCCCTCCCCTCTTTTTTCTCTCCACCCACGTAAGTGAATGCTTAATGATATTTGGCTTTTGATAGGAGAGAGTCTCCTTCTTCATTCAGAAAGACAGAAACATTCTATATGTGAAATTTTCTCAAAGAACAATCACAATTCCTCATCCTTCTCTCTTCTCTCAATCCCTTCCCTCATTCCAAATAGCCAGAGCCTACTACTTCTAGGTTCTCTATCTGAGAATACCAAGATCGCAACGGAATTGTGGTAGTGCCCATTTCTAGTTCGAAAGATTCTTGAAGATCTGTCTTCAAAGGTAAGGGTTTCTAAAAACCCTAATTTTCTTTAAGCATGTTGTAATTTACGTAAATACATAATATGTTTTTCTTTTCTATAAAATTTCATTTTGTGAAAAATGGGAATCCCACTTCCTCACAAGATTCCCTTCAATGGGATCCTTCAAGAAGAATAAGGTTTTTTAGTGTATAGATTAAGGTTTTTGAGTGTATAGAGGATTTATGGTTTAGAAAAAATTCTGCACAATAACACTAAAGAGTTGTATATTGTCAAAGTTTCTCTACGATGAGAATTGTGTATTTAGTCCAGTGCATTCCCAAAAGGCCATGGGGAGATATTATAGAGAACGACCATACATCTTTCCCAATATATTTTCTTTTTCAATAATTAATTAAGTAACATTTATTTAATTAATTAGTCCCTTTAATTAAATAGCACTTATTCAATTAATTAGCCTAATTAAATATCACTTATTTAATTTGCACAATTAAATAATACTTATTTAATTTTAATTTATATAATAATTAAATAACTATTTACACATTAAATCCAAATTAATGTATACATTTAATTATCATATACATCTCATGTATATGTGCAAACCGTCTCTATTAATTAATTCTTTGTGAATCTAATTCACTTGAACTAATTAATTTGAATCTTATTAAAATATTGCTCTCCAGTTTAATTATAGATCATATTCATAATTAATTGTATATTAATCACATTGATATATAGTTTCCTCAAATTAGTTTGAACAATTCAAATTATCCCTCTTAAGTATCCTCTAGTGAGCTAACGAGAGGACTTGGTGAACCTGTAGATTAGAAGCTCCAACTATATGAGATTAATTGGTTAAACTAATTAACCAAGTTAATCAATATTCATTAACTATGGGTATACTCTATTAAAGACATATAGTTGCACTTTGCTCACTACAAATATATTTCTGTGTCCACGGATATAGACCAATACCAGCAAGTGAGTCCTTCACGACGTTCGTAATTCCAACTGAGTCAAATTATCGTTTTATCCTTGGGTTACCTCTGACTCCTTAAGTACTAGTGCTCCTCTAATGAACAACTTGTTTATGGTCCAACTAATAAACAGAAACCCCTCTCGGGCCAATGAGAGGGTAAGACCTTTTGTTCAAGTTCAAGAAACACCACTTAAGGGAACATTCATCTACTTACCCTGAAGACAGGAATTAGTGAATTTCATCTTGTATTATTATGTTCTCAACTCCCCGCTCGATCTTGTCCCTAAAATGGTAGGCTTATTGAGTCCGCGGACTGTCCACTCTCACTCATACAAATCAAAGGACACTCTCTCATAAATAGTGTTGGGGTTATATCCTAAATCTCGTAGGGTCCTATAGTTTGTAAACCTTGTATGAACAAACATTTCTGTGATTAATAAATTTGATATTTTATTCACTTTTTCTATGAAATATATGATATTTTAGTTGCATTAACCACAAACCAATAAACAAACATCCATGGTTATCGTTGTAACTTAAACATGTATGTAAAGACATACAGATGAATCATGTTTGAGTGATAACCTAAATGGTCTGTAGTATGTGGATAAGGTTGGATACCTTATCCTAGTGACACTACGAGTATGGCCTACTTTGTAGGTGTTACAAATGTTGTAAAATACTACAAATGATCTGATCCTAATCATTCATGTATTAGACATGCGAGAGGTGATATTCTATACAAAGGAGTTTGTATAAGACCGGACAACGAAATTTTTAGTCTTGTTATATAACGTCATTCATAATAGAGACTTTCATTTCACTAAGATGACCATAGATAACATGACCTTAATCTTGAGTGAGTTCTGAACTCCTGCCTATGAGGACTATCTTTTGATTTGTATGGGTGAGAGTGGCCAAATCGTCGACTCAACAAGCCTACTATTTTGGGGATTTGTCTGATTGGGGAGTTGGGAACTAACTACACAAGATGAAATGCACTTCTTCCCCGAAGCAAGGGTAAGTAGATAAATTGCTCCTCTAAAAGCTGATTTCGGGCCTTGAACAATGTGGCACCACACTCTCTCCTGGCTCGAGAGAGGTTTAGTCATAGTGGGACTATGATCTATTGTTCATTAGAGGGATCAGTGGTACTTGAGAAGTTAGATATAACTACAGGGGCAAAACGATAATTCAGCCCAGTTGTACTTACGAGTAATTTGTAAAGGGTCATCGTATTGTTGATTGGTTATATCCAATAGACATAGAAATATATTTGTAGTGCGAAGAGTACAATTGTCGGTCTTTAGTGGAGTGTCTGACAGTTAACGAATGGTGGATAAAATAATTAAAGAGTTTAATTATTTATTCACATACCGTTGGAGCTTCAAGCTATAGGTCCATAAGATCCCTTTGGTAGCTCAAAGGATTTAGTTGAGAATCAGCTTTTGGGTTAATTTGAATTGTTCAAATTAATAAGAGGAAATTTAATTATATATGATATAATGTATTTGATACATTAATATTTAATTGGAGGAACAAATATTTGAATATGATTCAAATATATTTTTCTATGAATAAGATTCATAATTGTTAAATCTAATATAAATATGATTTATATTAAATGCCATAAAGAAGAGGAAAAGAACTGTAGTTTATATTGTATGAGATGCAATATTAAAACTATAGATATAAATATAATATGATAAGTTTGTTATCATATTTATTTATATTATTAATTATTTGATAATTATCCTCTATTTCTCTCTAACCACTTTAGTGGGAAGTTAGGTGGTTTTATAGCTATTGGGATAAATAAAATAAGATTTTATTTTTCCTAACTAATAAACACACGATTTGTGAGACAAGAGATTACATGATCAAATCAGAGTCTATGCGATAAACTTGATTCACTAAACGATTGAAGTTTTCCTATGCGATAAAGAAGTTCTTCCTTCAATCATCTTCCTCCTCCAAACCACAAACTCCCTCCTAACCAAAATAGTCAGAGCCCACCACTTTTGAGTTCTCACACCAAGAATACCAAGATCACCAAGTGGTAGTGTCCTCTTCTTTTGGTTCGAATACTTGTTATTGTTCGAGGAATTCGTGCTTGTTTGAAGTGTTCGTGACTGTACGAGTGATTTACTTGAAGAAGAGTTCTTAAAAGGTATAATCTCTAAACCTTTTGTCTAGTTCAAAAGCATGTTGTAATTTATGTTTTGATACATAATTTGTATTGTTTACTGTAATTGTTTGTTTCAATCGAAATGAGATTTGGCGATCCACTTCCGCTCATAGGTTCTCTGTAAAACGAGTTCCTTCAATGAGTTCATAATATACACATGATTAAGACTATGTTTTTTAGGTCATCCTAGTGAAATAGAAACCTGACTAGTCAACAGTGTTACATCTAATGGTTATTATTTTGTGGTTCGATTTTATGCAAAATCATTACATAGGATACCCCCATTAGCATATTACCTACACGAACGCGTTGGATCATTGTGTTTGTATCAAATACAAAGTGGGTCGTATCCATATTACCAGGATAAGGTATCCACCTTTATCCTATACTATAGACTCTTTAGGTTGTATCTTGAACATTAATCCTTGTATGTCTCCATATACAGTTCAAGACTCATAAGTCAGCCTTGGATGTTAGTTTATTGAATTTAGGGTTATTAAGACAAAATAGAAAACAACACGATAATATTGATTGAATTAACTTTTATAACTCTTTATTGATGACGGTCAATTAATAACACTTACTATCTATGAGTTTTAGGGTATAAAACCCAACAGTTCCAACTTCTTAGGATTTATCACTAACACATGTGTAGAACAACCCCAGATTTTGAAGTAATGTAAACTATCATGGTCACTCTCATCCATACAGATCAAAGGAGTGTCGTCATAAACAGGAGTTCACAACTCACTCAAGATTAAGGTCAAGTCTTCTATGATCATCCTAGTGAAATATTAGTTTCTTCAAGTAACAGTATTATAAAAAGAAACTAATTATTTCGTTGTTCGGTCTATGTATAAACTCCTTTGTACAGGATATCCTCACGCACATGTCTTTACATGAACAATATGGTTCATATTGTTTGTAACACTTACATCTCATGTAACAATTACAAAGTGGGTCGTATCCGCAATATTACCAAGATAAGGCACCAAACCTTCATCTATTTACTGCAGACCTTTTAGGTTATTACTTGAACATGAACCACTTGTATGTCAACCACATACTATTCAAGTGACATCATATAACCTTGAACTTTAGTTTATTAGATTGAATTAATGCTATTTAAATGTCAAATAAAATACCTCTGATTTTATTAGATAAATAAATTATATTAACAAAACTACAAACCACGAGATACACTAGATTTAGGACATCAATCCCAATAGATTTAATGTTCAACACATAATATATATATAAGTGTATATATCATAAAACAAGAAATCTAAATACAAAAAACATCATCATTTATATAAAATAAATTATTATATATATCACAGTATATATATATATATGTACATTTATTCCTTCATTTGTGCGTCTGAACCATCATCATTTTCATCTCTTCTCCCTATCTTCATCTTCATCTCGTCCAGAACCCACACCGTTGACCAAATCTTCTCGCTATGCACCGTCAGCCACATCTGCTCACGCGGTGCCTAATATGCTCGACTCGCGTTGTCTATTTGCCCCACATCGTTCGTCTTCCATTGTTAGCTGCTTGCAACTTACACCGCCAGGAAGGAGAAAAAGGGAGGAAAGAGGTAGAAGGGAAGAGGGAAGGAGAAAGAATGAGATTCCAATGTTTTTTCTTTCTTTAAAAAAATAACATCAATGGGTGTGAAGTCCTAGGGCTTTACATAGGGGAGAGAATCAAAACTTTAGGTTTTTTAAAAAAAAATGTTTGTCTTATAAAAAATATGGATGAAACCTTAATGGTAAATATACACAAACATCAGTAAAAAAAAAAAAAAAAATTATATTCTACTGGTCTATTTCTAAAATAAACTAAGGGTTGAAGACAATAATATAATATAAACCTATAATTAAGGCTATATATATATATGTAGAAATCCCTTTAATATATATGGCATGGATAATATTGATTTATGGTAGCGTACACGGATGAAAATTTTAGAGACAGTTAGGCCCATTGGAAGCCGGTCAGGCCCAAATATTCTGGACCTGAAAAGGCCATTCCAAACATGTCTAGGGGAAATTTTTCGTCACCTGTCGGTGTGTTTATTTTCGTGAACCACTTCTAATTATTAAGTGGACAAGACCCTCACATCATGAACTGAAAAATATGGGACACTTTCCAATATTCTTGGGATGGGATACTATTTTTTTCCTTTTTTTTTTCCCTCTATAATTCCAATCCCACGTCCCCTACAATCTGTTCTATAATTCAAATTGCCACTCCTGTGAAAATATTCCACGTGACATGCTACTTTTGGCTTTCTTGAATAAGTTTTGGTTTTTTCTTTTTAATTTTATTTTGATGTTTTAGTGGGTTAATATCTTTATTTTAAAATTTGTAATCATTTACTTTTAATGTGAAAATTTATTTGTTCTTTAAAGCTTATAAACATATTAGTCTCTAATCAATTTACCAAATGTGAATGTGTGATTGAAATATAAAGAATAGTCTTAGTATAAATATACACCGGTAATGAGTAATAACTTGGGAATATTCCAAGTATCATATCTCACAAGACTAGGTGCAATTCAAATTTATTTCTTCAAATAATACAATCAATGCAGAGGTGATTTTAGGTGATGTGATAAGTTCTAAAATAAATAAAAAATGAAAACAGGGGTGTGCAGTCAAGTTTCAACCACTAGGCTTTATGCCTTGAGCTATGAGGTCGCATTGCGTTGACGATGACTCAACATGGACAGAAAACGTTCTATTCAGTCTTGTTCTCGAGTTGCTTTAAGAGCCTAAGTAGCTAATCATGACAATCCTATCTCTAGACTTTTAGTCTTATATTCCTTTGTGAAATCAATTTATGTCTTAATCTTCTCGGCATTAAGACTCTAACAGCATGTTAAATTAAATTATCAGTTCAACTTAACAAGATAAAATAAACTCAATAAAGGAAATGTATAGGTCAAAGTGACAGAGGGCAATAGCATAAACTCAAGCCATAAAATCTTAAGGGATCGACACTACTAAATCCCTTAGAAATTTAGCTCATAACTAGAAAAAGAATGAAGGATTCCATTAATACAAAAGTCATTAATACAGTGTTAATTCTAACTCAAAAACTGAATAGGTGTTGGAAAATAACAGTAACAAGGCCTCTTGGGCAATAATCTCACTCTCTAAGCCTAGTAGGTCAGATTCAACCTTTTTCAAGGGTGAATCATCTTTATACACACACTTTCAAGAGGTAGGGATGACCTAAAACTAGGATTCTTCAAAAAACTCTCATTCTTGAAGATTTTCTAAAGGTGGACATGAGAATTCTTCCAAAGGTTGCTCGATTTCCAAGATCATTGAAGAAGGATGCATCCACTCCTTTATATAGGCCAATATGGTTGAGGGGTGATCAAAAATCAAGTTATAAACATCTCCTAGGCAATTTCAGCACGAAAAACTACTATTGACCGAAAAAGCAATAACTCTAGATGACTAGGCAAAATCTGGTAAGTTAAGGTTTCTAATGTGGGTGCATCAACTTATTTTTCTGCAAAATAGTTACAAACCTCTCATAAAATTAGCCCAAAACAATAAAAGCTACTATAGACAGTTAAAAGACATGTGCTTGCTTATTTTACCCAATTTAAGTCTTTCTGAGTCAAAATATCGCATAAGATCTTATTGTTACTAAAGAAGAAATGTTCCAAAATAGGTATCTGTTAAAATATAGAAGAAGAAGAGAAGAGAATAGCAACACACAATTACATGAAAACCTTAATACAGGGCGAAAAACCACGATTAGAGTTCTTTCTTGTTAGTTAATCTAAAACATTGAATACACAGGGATACACTATATAAATAGACAGTAGGAAACCCTAGGGGCCTACACAATTACATAAATGCCCCTAGGTTAATAACCCTATTTTCAACACTCCCCCTCAAGTTGGAGAATAGATATCAACAAGGCCCAACTTGCTTACACAATAATCAAAGCACTGTCTTAGTAACCCCTTTTTAAGCACATCTGTAACTTGCGAATTTGAAGGAATATAAGGGATGCATATGTTTCCATTGTCCAATCTCTCCTTAATGAAATGTCTGTCAATCTCTACGTGTTTAGTTCTGTCATATTGAATCGGGTTATTTGCAATATTGATGGCAGCTTTGTTGTCACAAAACAATTTCATCGGAAGCTCATTTTCTTGCTGGAGATCAGATAACACTTTCTCCAACCAGATTTCTTCACAAATCCCCAGACTCATGGCCCTATACTCAGCCTCAGCACTACTTCTAGCATTGATCCCTTGTTTCTTACTTCTCCAGGTGACTAGATTACCCCGGACAAATGTACAACACCCAAACGTCGACTTTCTGTCAACAACAGAGCCTGCCCAATTAGAATCAGTGTAATCTTCAACGGATTGTTTATTAGACTTTTTGAACATCAAACCCTTGCCAGGAGTTCCTTTCAGGTATCGAAGGATATGTTCAACTGTTGTCATATGATCTTCACAGGGAGCCTACATAAACTGACTGATAACACCTACTGCATATGAAATATCTGGCCTTGTGTAAGAAAAGTAGATCAACTTCTCAACTAAACGCTGATACCTTTCTTTATTAACAGGAACTCTATCATTCTTCTCACAGAGCTTTGCATTGTACTCTACTGGTGTGTCAATAGATTTTCATCCAGTTATGCCCGTTTCTTTTAGTAAGTCCAAAGTGTATTTTTGTTGAGAAACTGAGATACCTTCTTTTGATCGAGTCACTTCCATTCCCAGAAAGTATCTTAGCTTACCGAGGTCTTTAATTTCAAAATTTTTGGCCATCTTTGTTTTGAGCCTCATGATCTCAGCATCACTATCCCCAAATAAAATAATGTCATCAACGTAGACAATAAGAACAACTATCGTCCCTGATTTCGACCTTTTTGTAAATAGAGTGTGATCAGAATGCCCCGTTTCAATCCGTATAGCGACTTTCTCAATCTACACACCCTGTTTTTGAACTGACTCTCGAACCNTCCGTATAGCGACTTTCTCAATCTACACACCCTGTTTTTGAACTGACTCTCGAACCTAGAAGGAGGACTCATATAGACTTCCTCTTCAAGTTCCCCATTCATAAAAGCATTTTTAATATCAAATTGGTGTAGGGGCCAATCCTTATTTACAACAATTGACAAAAGTACTCGAATAGTGTTAAGTTTGGCCACGGGAGAAAAATTTTCAGAGTAATCTACTCCATAGGTCTGAGTAAAACCTCTAACAACGAGCCTAGCCTTGTACGGTCAATCGTCCCATTTGACTTGTATTTTATAGTAAACACTCATTTGCATCCAACTGTCTTGTGCCCTTTAGGCAGAGTCACTTGTTCCCAAGTTTCATTCTTCTCAAGAGCTCTCATTTCTTCCATAATAGCAGATCTCCATTCTAGTTTTTTCATTGCAACACTTATGTCATTTGGAACCATCACAGTGTCCAGACTGGTAGTGAACGCTTTGAACTCGGGTACCAGATTACTATACGTCAGGTAACTATGCATAGGGTATTTAGTACATGAACGAGTGCCTTTCCTCAGAGCTATAAGAAAATCAAGTGATACATCACGATCCTTCAACTTTCCAGGCTCCTCACCATGATCGGCTATCTTTGTATCAGAGATTTCAGTAGTATCCTCCAGATCATCATTAACTAGAATCATTTCATTCTCAATTGTCTCCTCTTCTGCCATTCTTTCAGTATTACTACTTCCTTCGCCCTTATCCTGCCTGCATTCATCAGTCTCCATACACACATCAACATCATTAGTTTCAGGAATGTACGTACCTGATCCGATGGTGGGATTGACTCATATACTAGAGCCGACAGTTTTGGTTCGACAGGTGACACTACTTCCTTCCTGAGATCCTTCCTATAGTAAGTTTTCCAAGGAACTTGGTTGGTAGGAAGGACCGGGTCGTCATACTCAGAACTAGGCTTAGACGAGATATGAATAAGAGTTGACTCTAAGGGAATAGCATAAGAGAACCAGTTAGTCTTTTCATTCATGTTCTCCCCCTGAAGATGACTAATAGGAAAGAACGGTTGATCCTCAAGAAAGGTGACATCTATGGAGACATAGTATTTACGAGATGATGGAAGATAGCAGTTATACCCACGTTGATGAAGTTGATATCGAACAAAGATACACTTCTGAGCACGAGGAGTAAATTTTGTGCGGTTTAGAACATGGGAATGAACAAAGGCAACGCAACCAAAGACTCAAAGGGGAACATCAGAGATTAATCGAGTGGTTAGGAAGGACTCTTTAAACAGTTCCAATGGAGTATGAAGGTTAAGAATACAAGAGGGCATCCGATTAATGAGATGGGCGGCAGTAAGAACTGCATCCCCTCACAGGTATGACGAAAGAGTGGCAGATAACATAAAAGACCGGGCTACTTCCACCAGATGATGACTTTTTCGCTCGAATACTCCATTCTGTTATGGAGTGTAGGCACACGAGCTCTGGTGGACAATTTCTTTAGAGACAAGAAAACCTCTGAAGGAGGTATTGAAGAATTCTTGCCCATTATCACTCACAAGAAGATTTGTCAGTGAGGAGGAAGACCCAGGAAGGCAAGTGTGGTCGTCTATAAATGTGACAAACCAAAGTTTACCAGTGGAAGTGGTAACAAGTGAGGGACCGCATACATCACTATGAATAAGAGTAAAAGGACTCGAAGGTTTGTAAGGCTGAGACCGGAAAGAAACACGACTTTGCTTGGCATGAATACACACAACACAATTTAAAGAGGAAATATTAACATTGCGAAATAAATGCGGAAACAAATACTTCATATATTGAAAATTAGGATGTTCTAAACGAAAATGCCACAACATAAAGTCATTTTTAGAAACAGAAAAATTTAATGACATAAACCCAATTCGATGATCATCTCTAGAGGAAGCATCTTCAAAAAGGAAATAAAGTCCTCTATTGTGCCAGACAGTACCAATCGTCATCCCCGATTTCAGATTCTGAAACAAAACGGAATCAGGTGAGAAAATTTTCTTACACTTCAAATCTCTATTTTACTGACAGACAATAGATTATAAGAGATTTTAGGCACATGTAAAGTATCACGCAGAACTAAACTGTCAAACGGGGAGATATGGCCTTTCCCTGTAACAGGGGAAAAAGACCCGTCTGCAATTCGAATGCACTCATTCCCAGCACTTGGGTTATAAGAAATAAACAAATCTGAAGAATTTGTAAGATGATCTATAGCCCCTGAGTCCACAATCCACGGTTTTTTACCATTAATACTTATAAGGCTAAATGAAGGGAAATTACCTAATTGTGTAATAGCACTCATCCCAACCGTACTCAAATTGTTCTTACTATCAATGAAAGACTACTTCTGAGTATGTTCATCTACTGAGTCACTTACTAGGGCACGACCAATATTAGATTTGTCATGAGACTGTCATCGCCTGCTATTTGGAGGTTTCCCGTACAATTTCCAACACTGGTCCTTTGTGTGCCAGGGCTTCTTACAATGCTCACACACAGGTAGAGGGTTTTTATCACCATCAGTACTGGGCGACTTTGCAATTAAGGCAGCTGCACTAGTTGTAGTAATAGGATTATTCATGGCGCATGACCGATCTTCTTCCAGCCGTATTTCGGAGCAAAATTCTCTGAGAGAAGGTGTAGGGCGCTGGCCCAATATTCGACTACGGACACCATCGAATTTAGGATTTAATCTAGCCAAGAAAACATACATACGGTCTGCTTCTTCAATTTTCAAGTATTGAGTCTCATCTTGTACGTAGTTCCAGACAATCTCTCGACACAAGTCCATCTCCGGCCAAAGCATTGATAATTTGTTAAAATATGATGTAACATCCATGGATCCTTGTTTGCATTCATGGACCTGCTTGTGAAGCATAATAGTTAATAGGCATTATGTCTCTTTGAGTACAAATCTCGTGCAGCCTCCTAGATATCCTTGGCGGTTGCAGCTTACAATAATGGTCTGCCTATTTGAGCTTCCATACTATTCACGAGGACAGAGCGTAACAGCGAGTCTTCCCCTTTCCAGATCCATTCTTGAGGATCGCCTGGTACTGGATTTGGAATCTCCCTCGTCAAATACCCAATTTTGTGCGCCTTTCCAATGCCATTCGGATTGATTGCCAGGAGAAATAATTCTGCCATTTAATTTTTCTCCTACAAGAAATCCTATAGAGTTGCCCATCGAGCCAGATAAATAAGAACAATTTGGCAAAATAGGGAACAAATTTACCAGATTCTCTAAATAGATTGGTTGAACTGGTTGAGGATTTGCGCCGAACATCGTATCCAAGTCCGAAATCTGTTGTTGGAGATAACCCAACCGTTGTCTAATATCATCTGGGCATTGGGTCGAACCAAAAGCGACTGGAAACGAAGCAGCCACTGATGGCTGGAAAGAGTTCGCCAGGACACGAGAATACCCCAACCAGCTGAAATGCTCGAGAAGGGTGCTCGGCGCGACTCCACGTTGATCAAACGGACCTAACGCGGAAGATTCATCCGGCGCGAGCACGATCGACACGAATAGTAGCAACCTATGGCTGGATTCGCCCGGATTCGTTCTTGTCTGTCCGTCGAAGACACGTCTGGGCTTGATCAACATGGATTGAAGCAACCCACGGCTGGGCTCGACTGGATGTGTTCCTGTCCAACCGTCGAAGACTCGGCTGGGCTCTATTGGATTCACCTCTATCCGACCGTCAAAGATAGTGCCGCCTTGGTTTTGGTTGCCGATCGTGGCTTTTGTCTGGCGCGACGGCTCCCATCGATTCCAGCTCTCCATCGACTGCAGCTGGACGGCAGAAATTAACTCCAGTAGGACTGCTTGAAAACACTCCTTCACGACCGCTCAAATAGTTGTCTTCATGTCAAAACTCGAGGTTTCATCAGCAAAAAAAACGATTATGGTTGGTTCTCTTCCATAACAACTAGGGTTTCGTCGCCTAGTTTTGATATCATGTTAAAATATAAAAGAATAAGAGAAAAAAATAACAACACACAGTTACGTGGAAACCCTAGTACAAGGAGAAAAATCATGACATAGAGATCTTTCTTATTAGTTAATCTGATACACTTAATACACAGGGACACACTGTATATATAGACAGTAGAAAACCCTAGGGGCCTACATAATTACGTAAATGCCCCTAGATTAATAACCCTATTTTCAATAGTATCAAATTTACTTTGTGACATTTATAAGGTAGTGTGGAAATGATTATCATCTGATCCAACTAGGTTTCTTGGTTTATGTGTTGGCTAGGTTCAAGAAACATAAGTTTGCATATGAGTCATCTTCTATAGGATATAAGTATACTGTACTGTCTTTGCATTTGTAGCTTTAGATTTTAGGGTAAAACATGGATGTACCAGATGTTTAAATACAAAGTAAATATTTTTTTATTCTTTTTGAATTGGGAACTTGGGGAATTATGTTTTTTTAGAATTGGGGTATTCATGTTCTTCAATAATTACTAATTAATAATTAAAAAAAAATGATTTTGCTATTTTTCTGATTTCCAAACATTTTTTTTCTATTTTTACAGATGAAACTTTAAAATTTGTTATGCCTTAAGTTTGCTCTTAGTAAAAGTGCGGACTAAAAAGGCCTATTTTTAACCAATATAATAGGTTAAAAGTAATTTAAATTTAGGGCAAATTTTAAAAATATTCCTGGAATATGGTGGCAGTTGCAATTACACCTTAAACTTTTAATCGTAAAAATAAAGCCCTCAAACTTCTATAAGTGTTAAAATTGGACCTTCAAACTTATAATAGTATTAGAAATCGGACCCCAAACAATAAAAATTGAACTCACAAATTTTATACCATTGTTATAATTTCTACAATTATTTAAATTTTAGAGGATAATTACAACTACTAACACTTTAAAAATAGGGAAAAGAACGTATCATTCCTATTTTAAGTTTCCTGTCCTTTTCCTTTCACTATACGAACGTTTTTTTTTTTTTTTTTTTTTGGTTAAAAGTAAACTTTACTGGTTATTTTCTTCTCATTATTTTTACGGTAAATGTCATATATATTCCAGCTTTAGTGGATTTCAAAAATGATTAGTAAAATTATTTTTTGGAAAATAAAATTACCATATGAAATTTATAAAAGTTTTGTAAAATTGGGAACACAATGGAACATGGACATGGAAAAATATAATAATAAATAAATATAATAATAATAATATAATATAATAACTGGAAACAAAAGAATATAAATAATATAATATTATAAATAAGTCAGTATATGTATATATATATGTGTATATATATGTGTGTGTATATATATATGTGTGTGTGTATATATATATATAAAGAACTTAAATAAAATAAAGAAATAAAAAATATGAAAATCATAAAATTTTCTCTATTTTTCCCAAAAGTTTGGATTTCTCACCAATCTTGACCATTGTACAAAATGCATAAATGGCCACTATTTATAGGAGAATTGGCATGTAGGATGTGGCTATTAGGACACTAACCATGTATAAATTTGTGACACATGGAGTAACATGTTTAAGGACACATGGTCCTTTTTGGGATGGGCATCTATATTGTATAATATTTATAATACCCTTAGATGCCCATTATGTATATGAAATATGTCTCGTTAAAACCTTACTAGGAAAAACCCAATGGGAAAAAACCTTATTGAAGGAAAAAAAAAATACATATTTCATATAATATATACTCCTAAAAGAATACAATATATTTACTCCCCGTCATGAAAATATCACTTAAAATCTTTGAGTCACCACATTTCAATATTGTGTGCTAATTTTTCAAAAGTTGCGGTTGATAATGCCTTTGTAAATAAGTCTGCCAAGTTATCCTTCGAACAAATTTGTTGTATAGTGATGTCGGCATTTTCTTCAAGATCATGAGTGTAAAAAAGCTTGGTAAAATATGCTTTGTTTTATTTTCTTTAATATATCCTCCTTTGATTTGGGTTATGCAAGTTGTGTTGTCTTCGTATAATATTGTTGGAGGGTTTTTATGAGAAGACAAGCCAATTTCACGAATGTGCTGAGTCATTGATCTTAGCCATACACATTCTCGACTAGCCTCGTGAATTGCAAGAATTTCAGAATTTGAGGAAGTGGCGGTTATGGTTTGCTTCACCGATCGTCATGATATAGCAGTTCTTCCACATGTGACCAGGTAACCTATTTGAGATCTAGCTTTGTGTGGATCAGATAAATATCTAGAATTTGCATAACCAACTAGATCAAAATTTGATTTATTTGAATAAAACAAACCCATATCGATTGTTCCTTGGAGATAAGGGAATATATGCTTAATTCTGTTCCAATGTCTTTTTGTAGGAGAAGAACTATATCTAGCTAACTGAAAATGCAATATTTGGTCTTGTATTATTAGCAAGATACATAAGTGCACCAATTGCACTAAGATATGATACTTCAGGACCAAAAACTTCTTCATTATCTTCTCAAGGTCGAAATATATCGGACTTTCATTGGAATATTTAATGGATGTGCTTTGTCCATATAAAATCTTTTCAAAAATTTTCTTGTATAAGTTGACTGATGAATAAATATTTCATCTGCTAAATGCTCAATTTTCAAATGAAGGTAAAATTTTGTTTTTCCGAGATATTTCATCTCAAATTCTTTCTTAAGATATTCTATTGCCTTTGAAAGCTCATCAGGAGTCCCAATTATATTCAAGTCATCAACATATACAGTTATAATAACAAATCCTTATTGTGATTTCTTTATAAAAACACACAGACATATTGGATTATTTTGATATCCTTATTTTAATAAATATCTACTCAGACGATTGTACCACATTCATCCTGATTGTTTCAGTCCATATTGTGATCTCTGTAACCTTATTGAATACCATTCCCAAGAACTTAATGTATATGTTTCACGTACCTTGAATCATTGTGAAATTCTCATATAAATATCATTATCAAGAGATCCATATAAATATGCCATGATTACATCCATAAGATCAGGGGTGTTTGTGGGTTGGGTTTAGATATTTTAGGCCCAACCCTATGGTTCGGTTTGTGTATTTTTCTAACCCAAACTATTCCTTGTTAAATTAATGATATCCAAAATCTATTATAACAAAACAAGTCTCCAAAATTCACAAGAAAGACCATAATAGCATTTGAAACACTATTTGAAATTAGACAAAACAAGTCATTTATTTAGAATTTTATTCTAAAAAGAAGTAAAAAATAAATATGTAAAAGTCTAATTTAATTATTTTCATATATTGAATTAAGATTAACAACTTAATTTCAATTTATATAGTGAAAATTTTCTTTCTAAAATGTAAAGAAACTACTTCTAAGAGTTGTTGAAGAATAAATTTATTCAAAAAATATTGGAATTATATAAAATTAAAATCAATATATGTATAAATAATTGTGTTATAAGTAAGAAAAAAAAATATTTTAAAGTTAATAATAAATTCAGGTTGGTTTGGGTTATATTAGGTGAACCCATGAACCAACCCAACTCATAAAATTTTTCATTTATTTGAACCCAACCCAACCCAAATGAGTTGATAACCCAACTCAAACCGCACAGGTTGGGTTGGGTTGATCGATTTTTTCAGGTCATTGGGTTTTTTGAACACCCCTACATAAGATGCATATCCAGACTTTCATACATAGTCAAGCCAATTAAATATCTCAGTGTAATTTCATCCACCACTGGAGAATATGTCTCCGCATAATCAATACCAGGTCTTTGTGAAAAATTTTGTGCAACTAGTCTTGCTTTGTATCTTGTGACCTCATTATTTTCATTTCTTTTTCTCACAAATACCCATTTGTACCCCACAGGTTTGACACCTTCTGGTGTTCGGATTACTGGTCCAAAAACTTGCCATTTTGAAAGTGAGTTTAATTCTACCTCGATTGCTTCTTTCCACTGAAGCCAGTCTTTTCTATGTTGACATTCTTCAACAGATTTTGGTTCATGATGCTCATTTTCAGATATAATATCAAGAGCAATATTATACGAAAAAATGTTGTCAATAACTATATTAGTTTGATTCTAACTTTTTCCTATCATAACATAGTTTATTGAAATCTCATTATTATCTTTAGGTATTTCACCTTCCCCGCTAGTCATGTCGAGGATTTCTTCATGGGTATTTACATCCTCAACCAAGTCTTTTTCACTATTAATTATTTTTCATTTTCGAAGACCTTTATCTTTGGAACCCATTGGTCTACCACGCTTCTGGCGTGTTCCAGAATCATTAGTGACAACTTGTTTTATTGGGATATCAATTTTCGATGGAATATTTGCAGCTGGTATATGTGACCTAATTACTTTTTTTTGCATCTATAAATGTATTTGGTTGTTATTTGCTATATTTTGCAACTGAATTGTTCTTTTGAGCTTCAAATTCACATTGATCTGTACGGGGATCTAAATTAGAGAATAACGATGCATTCCATGTAATATCTTTTTCCAACTTTTTAATTCCTCCCCCTGATGTTAGAAAATTTGTCTCATTAAAATGACAATCAGCAAATCGTGCAATAAATACATTACCCGTCAAGGGTTCAAGATATTTGATAATTGATGGGGAATCATATCCAATATATATTCCTAACCTCCTTCGAGGACCCATCTTAGTACGTTGTGGTGGAGCAATTGGAACATATACTGCACATCCAAAAATTCTCAAATGAGAAATATTTGGTTCATGGCCATAAGATAATTGTAATGGCGAGTACTTATGATAAGTTACTGGTATAATGGGAACAAGTGACGCTGCATGAAAAATAGCATGTCCCCATACAGGTGAAGGAAGTTTAGTTCTCATAAGTAATGGTCTTACATTTTATAAATAATTCTGTTAAATCATTTTTTGTATAAACATGAGCTACAGATGTTCAGCCGTTATCCCAATTGACATACAATAATTATCAAAAGGTTGAGATGTAAATTCACCAACATTATCGAAACGAATGGTCTTAATTATATAATCAAGAAATTGTGCTCTTGACTTAATTATTTGAGCAAGTAATCTTACAAATGCAAGATTTCGACTTGATAATAAGCACATGTGTGACCATCTATTGGATGCGTCTATAAATACCATAAAATATCTAAATGGTCCACTTTGGTTAGTAGGTCCACATATATCACCATAAATTCGTTCTAAAAATGTAGGTGATTCAGTCCCCACTTTAGCTGGTGATGGTCTAATTATCAATTTTCCTTGAGAGAAAAATAATATTTGCTTTTCCAAAATCTTCGATTAAGTTTGCAGAACCTAATATTGTATTTACTTTTGCTTTTAGCATTGTCAATTTGGAAAAATATTTTTTATTTGTAAGTATTGTATGTGTAGTTGCACTATCTGCCAGACATAAATCTCATTTTTTAATCACTCAACATATGAAAATGATCCATATTTCTTCATAAAAAGAAAATAATTGCAATGAGAAAAACAACACTTAAAGTATACAAAAATTACTAAAAAAAATATGAAGATAGATAAAAGAAACAATACATTAAGTCTAGGATTCTCAAAATCAAAAGAAACACTTGATGTTCGTCAACAACGCCAATCTTTTCTTCAGGAGATTCAAAGAAGTCTGCCACATCCAAATTTATCATATGGGATGGGTCAAATATATCATTATTCTGATATGCAAAATTTGCTTCCATATTTTCCCTTTTTCCTTCGAGGAGGCTTGTTAGAGATCAATTAAGTGTTTTGACGTACGACAGGTATGTGACCAATGCCCAGTCATTCCGCAATAGAAGCATTTATTTTTAACACTTTTTAAACTTTTATCTTGTAGAGTTTTTCCTTTGTGATCATCATTTTGTGTAGTTCTTTTAAAATTTGAATTATTAAAACGACCACCACGAAAATAATAATTATTTCTTCCTCTACCACGGTCACAATCTCGACCTCGACCACGATTATTATAAAATTCACAGCATTCACTTCAGGAAATGGTGTTGCTCCAGTTGGTATAGATTCATGGTTCTTTATCAATAACTCATTATTTTGTTCGGCCAAGAGAAGACATGAAATTAGTTCAAAATACTGTTTAAAACCTTTCTCTCGATATTGCAGCTGCAGGAGCATATTTGAGATATGAAATCTAGAAAATGTCTTCTCTAACATATCAGCAGTAATTTTTTCTCCGCATAATAACAATTTTGAACTGATTTTAAATAATACGAAATTGTAATCACTTACTGATTTAAAATCTTGTAGTCTCAAATTCATTCATTTATAACGAGTTTTAGGAAGAATAACTGTCTTTTGATGATCATACCTTTCTTTCACATTTTTCCACAAGATACGAGAATCTTTTATTGTAAGATACTTCATTTTTAATGCCTCGTGGAGATGGCGATGAAGGAAAATCATAGCTTTTGCTTTGTCTTGACTGGATGTCGTATTTCCTTCTTTAATAGTCTCTCCAAGATTCATAGCATCCGGTGGATTTTGACATCAAGTATCCATGACAAATAATTATTGTCATTAATATCAAGGGCGGTAAATTCTAATTTTATGATATTTTTCATGGTAGCACTACCATAAAATATTGTATTTATATTAGAAATTTAATAGATATTAAATATGCAAAGTAACATTAAATTTATTAATTATAATAAAAAGGGAAAACCGACATATCTTTAAGACCTACCTTTAGCAAAAAAAATGATAGAAGCTCGTGCCGATAATGTGTTGTAAAATTGAGAGCACAATAGAACACAAATATAGAAAAATACAATAATAAATAAATATAATAATAATATATAATATAATAAATAGCAAAAGAATATAAAAAAAATAAATATAGATATATAGATATAAAATAAACAACTTAAATAAAATAAAGAAATAAAGGAAATATGAAAATCATAAAATTTTCTCTATTTTCCTCAAACTTTAGATTTGTCACATCAATCTTCACCATCATACAAAATGCAAAATGGCCACTATTTATTGGAGAATTGGCATGTAGGGAGTGGTTATTAGGACACTAACCATTGTATAAATTTGTGACACATGGAGTAACATGTTTAAGGACACATGATCTTTTTTGGGATGGATATTGTATTATATAATATTTATAATAAAAAGAAAATATTTTTAGATCAACAATTCAAATAAAAGGGTAAGAACTTAAATATGGTAGATAATGATTGAAACACATATGATATATAGAATTTGCTGATTTTTTATTTTTTGAAAAATCTATATATGATATGACTTCATTAATAAATTAGAAAGCCACATGCATTACATACAAAAAGAATCATTTTCAAGAATTTCAAAAAATGTCACAAAAAGTTTGTTTTTTAACCTTATAGAGAGAGTGATGAATTAAAGCTAGCAAGGAGGAAAGTACATGAGTTACATAAATGAGAAATGAAACCCTTGAAGATTGTTAGCCATCAATTTGATTTCTAAAAACCATGTCCCCAACATTCATGTTCACCTAAAATCAAAATTGATATACTTAATTTGGAGGGAATAAAAATGCTACCAACCAGTGATATATTATATTAAAATTAGCATATTGTTTTGAATGATAATGTCATGCAAATTACTTATTTTTAACATTTTTTTAAAATATATTTTTCTCCCTAGATTTTGAGTCTAGCTTCTTTGTGGTCTGAATTTCTTATTTTGTTTTAATTTAACTTCTATGTTTCAAAATACTATAATTTTACCTTTGAGATGCGAGTTTTATTTCAATTTTGTTCTTAAGTTTCAAGACCTACACTTTTAATCTTAATATTTTTACTAAATACTCAATTTTCTGTTAACTAATCTAAAATATGTATAATAACTATAATTAATTAATTTTCACTATTTTTCATCACTATTAAATTTAAATTTAAAATTTCACTTCATAATTATTTTAAACTTATTAATAGATTGTGATGTCAATAATTGAAAGTGAATATTTAGTGAAAAATTAAGGTTAAAAATGTAAAACCTTGAAACTGTAGAGACCAACTTAGGGACCAAATTGAAATAAAACATTCAAAAGGAAAATTATTTATTTAGTCCCTGAGTTTTGAAAAATATGTGTGTCTGATCGTTGAGTTGTCACAAGTATATCTTTTTAGTCATCAAGTTTTTAAGAATATGTGTACTTGCTGCTTAAGTTTTCAAAAAAGTGACATTTTAGTCCATAGATTTTCAAAAATAGATTTAAAAGGTCACTGCAGTAAAACTTTTTTGTATTATTCTAAATTAGAAAATTAATTTTTAAAAAAACTCTCCTCTCTAAAATTATTTTCAATTTTTTTTTTCTAATTTGAAATTTCATATAATTATTTAAAATAATAAAAAAATTACTTTAAGGACCTTTCAAATTATTCTTAAGAATCCAGATACTAAAAATTACATTTTAAAAATTTAGAGACCAAATCCACACATTTTTAAAAATATGTGGACTAAAGAGATATGTCTTGAAAACTTAGGAACCAAATGCAGTAATACTTCAAAATTTGGGGACTAAAAAGGTAATCTTTTCTAAACTCAAATCTCAAAGGTAAAATTGTAACATTTTTAACCGTTAGAATTTAAATTGAAATCACACTGAACACTTAAGAATTAAATGTATAACATTCTAGAGGATGAGACCAAATAAAAATCAAATCTAAAATCCATGGACCAACCATTTTTTTTTTCCTTTTGTGGGAGTCAGATTCCTTGTGAAAATGTGATATATGTAGGTTAGCTACTTTGTATGCAATAATGAGATTCCCTTTGTTGGATGGCAATAGAAAAAAGAGGGTATTAATTTTATAGCTAATTAATGTATTCATATTGTCCCATTTTTCTCTCTGAGTTTATATGGTCCCTCCAATTCCCCAAACATTGCCAACTTAAATCTTATTCTCTCCATCTTTTTGTCAAATGAAAAATCAAAATAACCCTTGCTTCATTTTATATTGCCCTTTTCAATTATTATGTCCCATCCTCTTTTCTCATCGCCAACTTCCTTCTTATTTTATTACTTACTTTTCTTTCTTACTAAAAACATTCTTCTCTTTTTCCAAAAATAAATAAATAAAAGAAAAAAGATCATAAATTTATCACCCATATAAATATACACTTATTAAGATATATATCTTTTTTTTTAAAAAAAAAAACATTATGTATCTCATTATATTAAGATAACAGAGAGAGTTCTATTTCAAATTCAATTGACAATAAAAAAAAATTATTAGATTGTGGCAAAATATTAGAAGAATAGTTAACATATAAAAGTTTCAAGAAAGTGATGGACTCTAAGTACTATAAAAAAAATCAATGCCCTTAATTTCATTCAATTTGACTAACTTTGGCCTCGTTCAGTAACTATTTTGTTTTTTAAAAATTAAGACACTACTTTTACCTTCAAATTTATTTCTTTGTTATCTATTTTTCACCAATGATTCAAAAAAACCAACACAAATTTTGAGAACTAAAAAAAATAGCTTTCAAAAAGTTGTTTTATTTTTTGAATTTGATTAAAAAATCAATCATTGTACTTAATAAAGATGTGAATCATCGTGGATGAAATATACTTAATTTTAAAAAACATAAACAAAAAATAAATGATTAACAAACATAGTGTTTTAAGTTTGGTACAATTAATAACTCAGATGTATGAGTGATATAATTCTTTGAAAAAATGCTCTTAAAATTAGGGTTGCGAAGAAATTTCTAGACTATATTAGTTCTTGCTCGGATTTGAAGTTTTTTTTTTTTTTTTTTTTAACTTTCTTTGATTTTTTTCAACGTAACACTATTTTTTTGAGATAGATGTGTTTAGATGGAATGATAGTTTAGATGGAAGAAATTTCAAACCAAAATTTTGATTTACAAAAATATTTAACAATATGGATAGAATTGAAAGTCGAATGTATATATCTACATTCATATTTTAATCCAAAACTAGAAAGTGAACCTTTTTCATCATTCCAATCCAAAAGATGTGTATGGGAAATTTCGTGATGCCACGGCCACATGATTTAATATCTTTTTTGGCCCTTTTTGAAAAAGATATTTAATCATGGTCCCCATTTTAGGGGTTTAAAGGACACGTGTCACCGCACTCAAATTCATTCCTGATCTGTACGTAGCTGGCTGGTCCACGGTGCCACCGCTTCGGCGGCTGCGCTCCTCCCTCTCAATATTATTATTTAATCAAATTAATGAAATCATGTGCTTTTCGTGTTTATCTTCTTTATTTCTCTTGGCTGTACCTTTTTTCTTTTTCTTTTTTTACTTTATTAAACTTTTCAATACTGTTTATTTATTTCCAATTTAAAATTTAATTTTATAATAACAGATAAATGGTCAACACATATCTACTTCTAAAAAAAAAAAAAAAAATGTTTGGCCACCACATATTATTTGTACTATCAATCTCGAGATCAAAAGTAAAGGTGAAAACGGTCGATTCGATGATCAAATCGAATCAAACTGAATGTTTTAAAATATGAAACCGAACCGAACCGAACCAAACTGCATATATACAGTTCGATTCGATTCGATTTTGTTCTTTAAATTAAAAGCGGTTTGATTTTAAGTTCGATTTTATTACTCTTTTTTAAATAAATAAATAAATACATATATATATATATTAGTTTAAAAAGTTCGGTTCGATTTCAAATTCGGTTTTCGAAAGTGAAACCGAACTGAACCGAATTAATTCGATTTTAAAATTTTTTAAACCGGATCGAACTGCATTTTTCGATTTCACTAAATTTTCGGTTCAATTTTTGTGATTTGAATGGTCACCTCTAATTAGAAGTTTGATTCCTTAAATTGGCCTAAATCTTGCAGTAAAGTAAAAAATTGTAAGTAAAAAAATTATCAAGTTCAAAGATAATTATGTATGGTTGAAAGTATTAAAATCACCTTACAGTCGTTTGAACTAATCTCAAAGAATATTTTGTCTATTTGTAAGGATATTCATCGAATTTATGAAATTGATTCTTATATTTTTTAAAAAATATATACACACTTTCTTAACCAAATTATTGATTTATAGAATTATAAACTTGGTCTGTTGTGTGTGTGGATATATATAAATCAAATAAATTGTTTAACAATGATAGAAAAGCAAAAGGAAAAAGGTGTTAATGTAATTTTATGAACTTGTTGATTTAAATACATCGTTATGACATATAATCTAGTAGATTGGATCATCAAAGTGCATAAGATAAAAACTTCCTTTCTTGATGTTTGATTGTGACTTGGTCTCCAAGTATAGATTCGTGCTAAATTACTATTTTACCCTTTTCGGCCAATAACGTTTGGTGGAGATTAGGTGGCTAGGTTTTATTGCGTTTAATGTCAATTAAATATCCCATATTGTGTGATTATATTATTTAATACATTAACATAATATTCTATTATTTTGCTTCATATTATTCCTTGAAACATTGTGGCAGTTTCTTGAAAATGAAAACTCTGACCATAGAAAAGTTTATTACTATTTTCATATTTTAGTCAAATTTACCACGGTAGGACTTTTTTTTAAATAATTTTGGTTTTTAATTCATTTTCATTTCTATTATATTTTAAAGAGACCAAAATGGTCACATATTATAAATATAGAAAAACAAAATAAACTCATGTTAAAAGTTTAAGCACAAAAAAGAATATTTTTAAAATATATAAACTAGAATTGAAAGTATAAATACCAAAAAAACCTAAAACAACAAACTTTTTTCTTATTATAAAAATTTAGAGTAGGATGTTTGAAGCTCATAGTTTTGATAAAGAAGGTATATTTTATACGAATTGAATTATATTCAATTTGATTAACATGGTGTGAAATATGATTATAATTTATATGTGTGTTAGAATTTTAATATTAACTTGTGGAAATAATTCAAGTCTTATTTGATAATCATTTCGTTTTTTATTTTTGATTTTTGGTTTTCGAAATTTAAGTTTATGTCCTCACTATTTCTTTCAATGATTTGCATCTTTTACAATGGTTGAATTCTTAGTCAAATTCAAAAAATAAAAATAAAAATAAAAATGATGTGATCCAACTCAGTTGAATCTAAAATCTGCCATTATTCAAACGGTATCCTTCCCTTCCTGTTGATACCAAAATTTGGTACCGATAGTAAATTTATAATTTTTAAGAGAGAATCAAATAAACATCCTACAAAATAAAGAAATTCACATCAGTGTAGTGCTTGACCACCAACACTTCAATTATCAAGTCTTTAATCTCTATAAAAGTCGAGATGCATTTTAATGTACCTCAAATGTCATAAGCCTTCTTGATTATATAGAAATAGGTTTCTTAACAGTTATTCGCTAATTAATTCCTTGGATGATCAAGTCATTTATTAACCGTTGTGAATTGTCAAATTTATTTCACTAGTGACCCAAACATATGCAAAAGCACAATACTTAGACATAATCATAAATTTTACATTCATAAAGTCGATCTCCTCAAGTTCTATGATCGTCCTTATGGACCGAACTCCATATTTAGGCATTATGGTCGACCTTATGGTTCGGTCTCCATACTTAGGCTTTATAACTTTATAGCTGACTCTATGGGTCGATCTCTATACTTAACCAAATAAAACTTATAGTCATCCCTATGAATCAGTCTCCATACTTAACCAAATTAGTATGCACTTTTTCACTCACAACACTACTACTTTGGTGGATTTTTTTTCTTTCCGTTGTGTAAGTGTAGAGGATCGAAGTATCAACATTTGAGATAATAATTGATACACTATTCATAATGTCATCTTCGAATTAGTCTAGTAAAAATTTATCATTTAGATTCTCATATTAAAGACTCATAAAACATCACATATATTGAGCTCTTAGCTCGTTTCAAACACCTATTAGACTTAATAGGTAGTCTAAACCATTAATTTGCTAACTTAGTTTTACTATTTGTTAAATCCAATTAAGTCCAAATCTTTTTTTTTTTCACTTTTAGCTAGCCTAAAGTATTATCACCCCATCTCGTTAAATTAGGCTAGCATTGTTGTTTATAAGTAATACAACTTGTTTACACTATTGTTAGGTCAAATATCAATATTGAAATAACATCCTTTTTTAGCAAAAATTATAATTTTTCTTAATAAAGAATCTAACTGCTTAATCTATTTTTGCAGTTTTTTTTAGTAAATGAAATTAAGATTTTTTTTAAAAAGACAAAAAGTAAAAACTATCCAACCCACTTTTTATCCATTGTTAGGTGAAAACAAAAAATCCAATTCTGTTTTTACACTCCATTTTTAATAATAGTAATAGTAATAATAATAATAATAATAAACACATAAATTAATTTTAAGAATTTACTTAATTTTCCGTCTTGGTTCAACTGTATTCTTTTTTTTTTCTTTTTCCTTATCCACTTTTGCGATATTTCCGCGTAATCGAAGAGACTTACTTGGTCTTCAAGAATATCAGAGGATATTTTCGTCCTTTTACTATTTATCCGCGCCTTTATAAACAATTCTTCGCTCCCTTCGTTCCTTCCGTCTACCGTCCTCTTCTTCCTTTTGCAGGGAAATCAAAAAAGCTTCATTCTTTTTCGTTTCTCTCCTTCTTTCTTCTCTGCCCATTTCGATTCCATTTCGATTTCATCGTTTTTTCCCTTTAAAACATCATTATTCCAATACCCATAATCGAATTCTACAATTTTGAAGTCCCCCAAATTCTCCAATTTCCCCCCCTTTTGCATTTAATCTTGAAGACGACGATGAGTTTCGCTAATAGAGAAGATGGGGTTGGGAAATCGTTGTAAGCGGAGGGCAGTGGGTAGGTGGAGAAGTATAGAGGCGAAACAGAAGGTTATTTGGGGGTGGAAATGGACTGCCGGATATGCGTTGCGAGTGGGGATTTATGGGTCAAGGTAGGCGGCCGTGTTGGAGGTGGAATTGGGGGTGTTGTGGGTCAGATGGGAGGTTTTAGCCATGAGAGCGAGCATGATTTGGCTCTGATGGTTAGCGATTTCTTGGAAAATGGTAGCGGTGGGGCTGAGTCTTGGTGTAGTAGCGATAGCGATTCTGGTGTCTCCGATCTTGCTCATCTTGCTGAAAAGATTGTGGTAACTTTCTCCTTTTGAAATTTGTTTAATTCTCGTTTGATTTATTGACTTTTAGCTTAGTTGTGGAGATATGGATGTAATCATTTTATATGATTCCTCTTTTTGGTAATGTGTTTTTGACTTAGAACGATTGATATGGTTATGATTACCAAACAGGGATGTTTTGTTATAGTTTCTTAGTAATTGAGCATTTCTCTTATATTTTAATCTACATGTATGGGAATTTTCAATTGTTACGTTTCTTTGTTTGGAACTAGAAGGAAAAGGCTTTTGCATTTTTCCTGCTGGATTTTCATTTCCTTGTTTTGAAATATGAATAATGATAATGAATGTTGAAGTTTCGATTATAACTGCCGCTGTGGTCATGCTGCCTGTGATTTTGTTATTTGATTTGAGAATTGGGTTAGATAGGAAACGAGGAAACAAATTTAACTCCCTTCAAAATTTTAGGCATTTTTTAAAACCCCTTGTTTAGAGGAGTCTAGATCAATCTTAAATTCTTTAAATGTTAAGTTCATCAATTGAACCATAAACTTGCCCGCTGTCTCTTGTTCGTCTTTGTATTCTTTATTTTCTTTTCCAATGCCTCGTTTCTTTTCGATCTGTAGCCTGGACAAATTTTTGATCGATTGATATGGTGGGATTGAGTAATTGTGGCTAGTTTTGTATGTCCTTTTTGCTGTCTTTTGGTGTCCAATTGGCTGAAATTTTGAGGTGGTCTATTTGTTGGTTATGTAGCTTTATACATTAGTTATCTTGTTCAAGTGCTTTAGCATTGAAGTACAGGTGAAAAATGAATAGATACCTTGGAGCTTAATCTTCTATCCCAGTGGCAGTGGCCTTTCTTTCCTTTGAAGAACATACATCTCTATACAAGATTTTACTATTATGTGATGTTTGATGTACCTGAATTGTTGGATGTCTTCTTTGGAAACTGTACCTGAATTGCATCTATATTATTCTGTGATGTAGTATTCTCCTGCACTTTGTTCTGATGAAACCAAGTAGATGATAGATATAATTGATTAATTTCTCACAATATGTTGTTTGTTTTTGCCAGTTCTATAAGAACCCAGTATCCCAGTATGAAAGTGATTTGCTTTCGGTGGTTCATTCGCTTACTTTGTCAATGAATGAGAAGGATCTGAACATGAACAAAACCGGTCCTTGCAATGCTAGTTGTATCCGGTTTGTTTTGGTAAAGCTACTGCGACTCTCTGGTTATGATGCTGCTGTATGTACAACCAGATGGCAGGGTGCTGGCAAGGTCCCTGGAGGTATTTCCTCAAAACCATATAGATTTTACTTTCAAAGACGGAGAATTTTCTGTTGAAATAACAAATAAAAAGATAAGCATTCAATTGGGAGTGTGTGGGTATGGTTTAATTACTTTTTAGTTGTAGATCCATTTTTAAGCATAAGAATAAGCTTCTCTTTAGTAATTTATTCCATCATAAGTTCTATTCTCTGCTTTTTGAGTAGTGCTTGAGGGTATATTATCTCGATACTCTAATTTTTGAAGAAATGAGGCTGAAACTTCTCTGCATTCTGGCACCTTTTCTTTATTCGGCATAACGCCTTTTGCTTTACATCTACAGGAGATCATGAGTATATCGATGTCATTAAGTACACCTCTGGAAGCTCAGAGAGGTTGATTATTGATATCGACTTCCGAAGCCACTTTGAAATAGCCAGGGCAGTTGAATTCTATGATAGAATATTGAATTCGCTTCCCGTAATCTACGTTGGATCCTTATCCCGGCTCAAGTATTTCCTTCAAATTATGGTCGAAGCTGCGAAGTCTTCACTCAAGCTAAACTCCATGCCACTTCCTCCATGGAGATCCCTTGCATACTTGCAAGCCAAATGGCAGTCACCATGCCAGAGAATGCTTCATCCAGAAGAACAGCAGCAGTTGGGGAGCAGAGACATCGTGAGCCACAAGCAGTGCCTTGGACACTTGAAGAGACTTCAGTCGGTACTCCAATCAGAGATCGAAGCAGATCGGTTTTTGAGGCCGGTGAACGGTGATAACATCAGGAAAATAAAGACAAAGACGGAGAGGCGGCGACACTCGTTGTTGAGAGCCATTTGATGGGAAGATGTACAGATGAAACGGGGAAAATTTTGAGGAGACGAGGAATTGTGTAGCGCGGCTTTTGTTGTTTTTGGTTGGTTGGGTATTAGTATATATGAAAATAAAAAGTATGAACCTGAAGATAGTGAGTATTCTGAGGTTCATGCAGCTGCAAAAATGTACAAATAAAAAGGGGGGTTCTCCTGTAACGCTCCATTTTGATGCACCGGCAGAGGGAAAGAAAAAGGAGGATTGGATGAATTCTGGGAATACAATTATAACTACAAACAACCAACAAACAGAGAAACACTGCTTGGTTCTTTTATTTTGGGATGCTTCCTTTTTATATATTTATTCATACAAATAGAGAATTAGGAAGGAAAGATAACTTCATTTTTCTCTCCAGTATTCCATGCCTGTTATTTTTGTGGGCATTGGGAACTTTCTTCATTTTTATATCTCATATATATGTGTATTTTAATTAATTATTTTTTATTTATTGATTACTTTCTCAAATGAAGCTGAGCCCATTCTCTTGAATACCAGTTTTATTGCATATTTCTTCCTAATTTCTTCTTTTGTTGTCTCAATTTTGCCTTTCTGTGAATATCAAGAACGTATCAGAACTCTTTGGTTTGACGTTTTCTGTTCCATTTAAAGAAATAAAGATGCAAAACTATGATCTACCTTTTGATCCCTTTGTTTTACCCTCGAACACTTATCCTTGGATCCAGTGGAGACGGAGTGGGGCTTGTAGCTCAGAGGATTAGAGCTTTACCCTCGAACACTTATCCTTTAAACCATATGCAGTAGCCTTAACCTTCGAACACTCATCTATCAATACCGTCTCGAAACCTTCTTGACAGAATGCATCCACAAAACATCACCAATGACCCTGAAATACTGAATGGGCTCAACAACGACAACTCTGATCCAACCTCAAACCGAGATGTCACAGAACAGAATAAGCACCAAAATAATCCACTACCCCTCTTACAACGAAACACAACCAAATCTATTACTATAGATTCATGATGAAGCAAGTTAATATAATATCGGTAATGGTATAATATTGAAAAATCTACTTAATAAATAAACATATAAAGTTTTATCTGTAGTAATTACCTTCTTTTGGGAAAATATCAATTTTTAAATCCCTAAACTTTATAATCATTTGGTTTTTTTTTTTTAAAAAAAAAAATCAAATCTATTTCATGCATATTTCTTTGCATTTTTCTTAATTACAATGATTGAATTCTTAATTAAATTTAAATTACTTTTTTTATTTAAGAAATTTAGAGGTAGAGGTAGTGTGAATGGGATCCAAGGAATTGTATCAACAATTAAAATCATGAACTTTTGTAGAGGTTGTTATGTTTCAATTTGGGAAAATCTATACTATCTAAAATGTGCTAAGGGAAGAAAATTGATGTTCATTAAAATATCTTTCGTAATTTTACATTTAAATCATTAAAAAGAATCACATTTTTATCACAAATATCTATTACACATTAAATAAAAAGAAAATACATTTAAAAAATCATATTTTATCCTCTATTCTCTTTTCACAAATTTTTCAAATCACATTTTATCTCACCTCTTTTGATTAACATATGTCCTCTTTTTCATTTTTTTTTTCACTTTTCAATTTTGTAAAATATATAGAATGATTTAGTGTAACTTTTTTTTGTAGGATTCTATAGTTTTTTTTCTATACACGCACATGTTAATCCTCATACATTGAAGATGGTGGAGAAAAGTCCTTGCTTTCAAACCGTTAATAAAGCGAAGAAGTGATTGTTTTAATGCTTTTGCAGTTTTCTTCACATTTTAATTTTTGTAAATACACACCAATGAGTTTAGGGGTTTATAATAATTTTTACTTTTTTTTACATACTTTTTTTTTTCTAAAATAATTCTCCTTTTAAATTAGTTGTAAGTACACACCAATCTATAAAAAATTGAAATAAAGCTTAAAAAGATTAAGGTTTTAGGTTTTTGTTTGCATGAAAAGAAATTGAAAATAGGAGGATAATCAAATATATTTTTTTCAACAAAGAAATAATCATTATGAAATTTTATACAAAAAAAATGAGAAAATATTGATACTTTTTTAAATTAAAGTTTGAAATAAAAAGGGTAATTATATCATCCAAATCAATTAAAAAATTAATATAGATAAGATTATAACGAAAAAAATAATACTACTTTGCTTTAAATTAAAGTTTAAAATTAAGAGAATAAAAAATTATCACGATATTTTTTTTTTTTAAAAAAAACAAATTTTGGTTTAAAATCAAAGTTTGAAATTAAGGAGATAATCAAATCATAAAAAAAAAAAAACAAAGACTCAAAAACTAACTTAAGAGATTATTATCATGAAATTTTTAAAAAATAAAAATAACTATTTTGGTTTAATTTGAAGTTTAAAATTATGAGATTGATCAAATCCTCCAATAAAAAATGTTTTTAACAAAATAAGAAAAAGCATCACAAAATTTTTTTTTAAAAAAATCTTGATTTAAATCAAGGTTTGAAATTAGGAAGATGATCAAATCATCAAAATGAAAATAGGAAAAAAAAAAAAAAACAATCACATTTGATCTCTAATTAATATCTATCGTAAGTTAAATCTATACTTTCCAAGAGGGGCTGGGGAGAAATATTTTATTTTTCCTTTTGCTCTTTTAGTTGATGTTCATTGGGATATTTTTCGTAATTTCACATTTAAATCACTAAAAAAATCTCATTTTATCACTAATATCTAATGTACATTAAATAAAAAGAAAAAATTTTAAAAAATCATATTTTATCCTATATTCTCTTGCAAATTTTCTAAACCGCATTTTATCTCTAATATCTAAAGTTAATAAAGGTAAAGAAAATAAAAAAACAAATCACGTTTTATTCTCTATCTCTTATTAACTATTTTTTTTTTTTTTTAAAAAAAAACAAATAGAATTATGGTAATCTCTTATTCACAATTTTTTTTTTAAAAAAATAAAATCAAATAGAATTATGATTTGAGATATAAATTTTCTTTATAAATAGCTCATTTCAAACTCTCATTTTACATTAGGTATATTTTCTCTTTTCTCTCTTTTTTATTTTAATTTTGTTAATCGACTCTTCCTAACTTCTTTGTTGCTTTTTCTTTTTGTAGAAAGTTTGTTGTAGGTTTATTTTTTTTAATTTAGTTAATAGCAACATATTTCCCGATGTTTCTTTTCATTCTTAAAGAAATTTAATTTTTCTCTTATTATATCAACCCTTTCTCTTCATTAACGTATGTGATCTTTTTCAAATTTTCACATTTCAATTTTGTAAAAACACGGAGTGATTTAATGTAACTTTCTTATACAATATCAATTTTATAGTTTTTTTTTCCATGATTCACCGTTGATTCTCACATAATAGTAGAGTAAAAACCTTGCTTCTGAGGTTTAACAAATTTCTTAAAGATCAAACCATTTAGACATGAACAAAGTAACAAAGAAGAAAGTGATTGTTTTGATGTTACTGTAGTTTTTCTTCAAGTTTCATTTTTGTAAATGTATAGTAACGAGTTTAAAGGTTTATAATAATTTTTACAATTTTTTTACATGTTTTTATTTTTTTTCCACTCTTTTTAATTTGTTGTAAGTACACACCAATTCATAGATATTTGAAATAAAGTTTAAAATCAATAAGTACATCATTGCAAATCAAAAAAGATTAAGTTTCCGGATTTTTGTTTGCATAGAAAAAAATTTATACTTTTGTTAAAATGAAAATTTGAAAAAAGAAATTGAAATTAGGAGGATAATCATATTTTTTTTTTTCAACTCAGAAATAATCATTATGAAATTTTATATATAAGAAAATAATATGTTATTTTAATTAAAGTTTGAAATAAAAAGGACCATTGCATCAAATCAATTAAAAATAATAATATAGATAAGATTGTATCGAAAAAAATAATAAAATTTTGCTTTAAATTAAAGTTTGAAATTAAGAGAATAAAAAAATTATCATGATAAAAAAATATCTTGATTTAATTCAAAGTTTGAAATTAACAAGATAATTAAATCACCCAAATAAAAAGACTAACTAAGTGATTATTATCATGAAAATTAAAAAATAAAAATAATTTTTTTGGTATAATTTGAAGTTTAAAATTAGGAGAGTAATCAAATCATTCAACAAAAAAAATTTTAAAAAAATAAAAAATAATTATCACGAATTTTTTTTAAAAAAATCTTGATTTAAATCAAAGTTTGAAATCAAGAAGATAATGAAATCATCAAAATGAAAATAGAAAAAAAATCACAATTTATTTCTAGTTAATAATACTTCACATTAAACAATGAATTTTTCTTTTTTTAAAAAAATCATATTCGATCTTTAACTAATATCTACTTCACCTTAAATAAAGAAAACATTTTTAAAAAATCAAATTTTCTTTGTTTAAGGTGTGTTATCTTTTTTAATATTTTTTTCTTATTATTTAAGATAAGTTGTATTTTTTTAAAAGTTTGTATGAGATTGAGATTTAGAATGAATAGTTTTTTCAACTTATATATAAATTACATTTTCAACGTTATGAAACACATACAATACATATAGTTCAAACTAATTTTAACACGTATAATGCATATAGTTTAAATTAGTTTTTCATAAATGAATCAACGTAGTTTCGATAAGTAATTAAATATTTGATTTTAAAAGAAAGCATTTAAGGAAAAATGCAGAATATCATACACGCTCCCCCGCGTTTTAAGGAAAAAAGAAATAAAAGGAAAGTAGGCAGTCTTGTTTGACTTTGAGTTGGGCTAAGCTCAGCGGAAACGTAAGGCTGCAAACCAACTAACTTCACACAATCTCATATTATATTATATATCAAAATTGTCATCTTACGTGGCATTAAAATGTTCTAGCATCCATCCTCCCATATGTCTAGGTTTGAATCCTTTCACGCAATTTTTTAGATTGAAAGTTCAAAATTCTTCTAGACATAAATTCAATTTTATATTTAATTAATTAATTATTATTTTTTAAATAATGATAAACACAAAAAAAACCTATTAGATATGAAATTAAAAGTAACTTATTAAACATTTTTTAAATTTAATGATTTATAACATAAAAAGATTAAAAGTTATCAACAAATTTTGTAACTTAATTCTTTTTACTCATTTCAATATTTTTATGAAACTTTAAACTAAACTTCTAAAATAAAGATTTTGGATTTGACCTAGTATCAGAGAATATTCATTTATTTGCCATTGAAATGGATTGTCTAAAATAAAATTTTAGTGAGTTATAGGAGAATTGGAGCATAGGACAAAATTTAAGGTTTTGTTTTGAAAAATGGTAAAGAATAAGATTTATGGAAAGTAATAGTAGAATATCCTCATTTTGCTCATGTAATTAACATAATCTCCATATTTTATTATTAATTTAGATTTTGTTTAACCACCTTTTAAATTAAGCTCACCTAAATTAAATATCCAAATTTTTATATCAAATTAATATTTTAAATATTCATATATTATTAAATTTTATTTTATCTAATCATATTTCAACGTTATTCAATTTTTTTTAATGTTTTTTTCATTACTTTCACATATTTAATTTTATTCAAATCTTTGAATTGTTTTTTATAATTTTATACGTATATTCTTAATAAATTAGTTGTATATTTTCCATATTCGTGAAGGATTAAATTATTTTATATACTATTTTTGCTATTATTTTAATGATTTTCATAAATTTACACATATATTCGTAATAAATCCATAAAAAAAATGTAAAAAATGTAAATATAATATAAATAATAGACATTTTAACTCGTTTAAAAATCACAAAATATTTATTTACTAATTTACATTTTTTTATTTTTTAAAAAATATCCATCTAAATCGACATTTTATCGATATTTTCATCAAAATTTTGATAAAATTAAGATCTCGATATTCCCATCACATTTAACAATCTAAACCTTGATGTAAAGAGAAGAAGACAAAAATCTTAAAACTTAGAATGTAGCCTAATTTTGCCTAAAAAATGTAGCTTAATTTTTTTGGGTCGTTTTCAAATGTAGGAAAATGGACAAAAATATTTACAAACCAAAATTTCACTGTCTATCTAAGATAGACCACTCCTATAGACTACTAATCGTGATCTATTGTAGATAGATTATAATATTTTAAGCAATTTTATCATTTAATATAAAATTTCAACCTTTTTCTGGTCGTTCCTACGATTATCCCAATATTAGTCATTGTTCCTCTTTAATATTGCTAAATAATACACAAGAGAATAAATATAATAAAATTGTCATCAAGTAGCCATTCAATTCGAAGACATTGGAATTACGAGTTACTTAGCTTGTAAACTAGTGATTGACTTATTCCATATACTTTATAATTTATACATATTTATATGGAGTTTTTTTTTTTTTAGAAATATTTATATGGAATTTGGGAGTTTATACAATAGCCACAAAAAGTTTTTTTCTTTAGTAGTTAATAGAAAGTATATTAGCTATCAAGGCTAATTGACATAATTTTAATGATCTTTTAAATATTTTTAACAAATATGATCATTACTATTTAAAAAAATAAATAAATATAACCATTATTAATGGTTGTGTTTCTGTCCTTTTTTGTTTTTTTTTCATTCAACCATATGCGTGGTGAAGAATTTAAAATTTGATCTCTCAATTGAATACTTAAATTTTTGCTAGTTGAGTCATGCTCAAATCGACCAGTTAATTATTAAGTTAATTCAATAATTGATCGAATAACTTTTTGTCATAGTGATCAATTTATTATATTTTTTTTTAGAAATATTGATTATAGTTAAAGATAATAAATAAATAAAATGTTCGCCTATAAATATATTAATTTTTAAAATATTGCTTGTGACATATTACTTATTTGTCAGGTTTAGTTATTTAATATGTGGATATGTTTTTAAAAGGGGAATATTGAATTTTAATTATATAAATAATAATTGATAGTTATTTGGAGAATATTCATTAATTGAACTCAATTTATATTAAAATATATATATAAAGTGTTTTTTGGTATTTATTCAGATGTTAAAAGGGATGTACCTTTTTTATCCTGATGATTTGATCATTTTTTCCCTTTAAACTATTTTTGCATTTTATTTTTGATTTCTGTTGGTATCTCTCTTATTTGTTATATATATACACTATAAAGTTAAACTTACTATTTTATTTTAATATTTAAAAGAATTGGAACCTTTGTTTTGAAGTTAATTTTCAAAATGTTTCTAGGATCTTAAGAACATTTCAAATATCAAAATTTCAAAAAGTTGTTATCCAACAACTCAAATTTATGTATGTATAATCATTATTATAGGCTTTAATATAATCAGATGTGAAATTCCATAAAGCAAAACATCTCAAAATATTAAAACAAAATTCCAACTTACAAGGAGCACAGAGCCAACATAAACAGTTATGGTTCAATCAAAGTTTGTGTTTAGTCGATAAGTAGATGGTAGGCAAATTATAAACAGAAAAGTCAGGGTTTTTTCATACCAAAACAATTGGTTTAAGGATAATTGCAAGTAATGAGTAGCGCTTTTTACATTGTGATATATCTATAAATACTTTGAATCTGATGACTATATTTGCAACGTCCCTTTATTCAAACAATATTGATGATTAATGTTCACCATTCAAAATACAAAACCTACTTCTTCACCTTCTCCACCATTATCATTATTCAACAAACACACCTATCTCTCTTTTTAGTGATTGATAATCATTGTTAGGTAATCTGTCTATTGCACTAGATGGTGACTTTCAAAGGCCTATAACCCAAAATTATTGATATTTTGGTTCATACTAATCACATGAGATTAGATTCAAATCCACAGAACATTCTTCGTATTAACTTATCATTATTAATTAAGTATTATTATTGAAAATCTTATCTATTAAAGTTACTTTGTTCGACAAGTGAATTCAACTCTAAAGTACATTCAAACCTATAAATATGAAATAATTGAAATGTATTGTGAACTTGATGAGCACAATGGAAACACGAATGTTAATAAAGTATAAAATTAAATTATAATATAATATAATATAATAATAATAAATTAATATTAAAATAAATTAAACATAATATATAAATAAAATAAATTAGCAAAATATAAAATAAAAAGTTTCTCTAAATTTTTCACTTTCTCTAATTTTCATGGAATTTGCCTGATGTATGTCTTTTAAAACTCACAAAATGTCACTATTTATAGGCAATTTGACAAGTGTGTAGATTACACGAACCTAATAATGTGTAATGTTGAGACATATGGACAAAACTTTGAGAAATGGGGATGTGACACATGATCAATGGACACTAAGTATAAGCATCTAATCTATTATCATAATATTTATAATATTCCCTCTTGGGTGCCCATTATATATATATATATATATATATATATATATATATATGAAATATGTCTTGTTAAAACCTTATTAGAAAAAACCTCAGTGGGAAAAAAATCATAGTGAAGGGAAAATAGTACATATTTCATATAATTTAGACTCCTAAAAAGTATACTTACTCTCTCTCATAGAAACATCACTTGAAATTTTTGAGTTGCCATATTTTAATGTTGTGCATCAGTTTTTCAAAGATTGCGGTAGGTAATGCCTTTGTAAATAAGTCTATCAGGTTATCTTTCGAACAAATTTATGGTACAGTGATACCGCCATTTTCTCCAAGATCATGAGTGTAGAAAAGATTTGGTGAAATGTGTTTTGTTCTATCTCCTTTAATATATCCTCTTTTGATTTGGGATATGCATATTGTGTTATTTTCGTATAATATTGTTGGAAGATTTTTATTAGAAAACAAACTACATGTTTCACGAATGTGATGAGTCATTGATCTTAGCATACACATTCTCAACCAGCCTTGTGAATTGCAATAATTTCAGCATAATTTGAGGAAGTAGCTGTTATGGTCTGTGTCACTGACCGCCACAATACAGCAGTTCCTCCATATGTGAATAGATAATATGTTTGAGATCTATCTTTATGTGAATCAGATAAATATTCAGAATCCACACAACCAACTAGATCAAAATTTGATTTATTTGAATAAACCAAACCCATATCAATCGTTTCTTGGAGATAAGAGAGTATATACTTAATTCCGTTCCAATGTTTTTTTGTTGGAGAAGAACTATATTTTGCTAATAAATTTATTGAAAATGCAATATCTGGTTTTGTATCATTAGCAAGATACATAAGTGCACCAATTGCACTAAGATATGGTACTTCGGGACCAAGAAGTTCTTCATTATCGTCTCAAGGTCGAAATATATCTTTCTTCACATCTAGTAAACGAACTTCCATTGGAATGTTCAATGGAGGTGCTTTGTCCATATAGAATCTTTAAAAAGAATTCCTATATAAGTTGACTTATGGACAAATATCCCATATGTTAAATGCTCAATTTGTAAGATAAGACAAAAATTTGTTTTTTTTCGAGATCTTTCATCTCAAATTCTTTCGTAAGATATTCTATTGCCTTTGAAAGCTCTTCAGGAATTCCAATTCTATTTAAATCATCAACATATACAATTATAATAGCAAATCATGACTGTGATTTCTTTATAAAAATACATGGACATATTGGATTGTTTTGATATATTTTTTTTCAACAAATATCCACTCAAGCGATTGTACCACATTCGTACTAATTGTTTCAATCTATATAGCGATCTCTGTAACTTTATTGAATACAATTCCCAGGAATTTGATTTATATGTTTTAGATACCTTAAATCCTTCTGGGATGCTCATATATATATCATTATTAAGAGATCCATATAAGTATGTCGTGATTACATCCATAAGATGTGTGTCCAAACTTTCATACACAGTTAGGCCAATTAAATATCTTACTGCAATTACATCCACCACTGGAGAATACGTCTCCTCATAATCAATATTAGGTCTTTGTGAAAAGCTTTGTGCAACTAGTCTTGCTTTATATCTTGTGACCTCATTATTTTCATTTGGTCCAAAAACCTAATGTTTTGAAAGTGAGTTTAATTCTGCCTTGATTGCTTCTTTCCACTGAAGCCAATCTTTTCTATGTTGACATTTTTCAACAAATTTTAATTCAAAAACCTCACTTTCAGATGTAATATCAAGAGCAACATTATGCGCAAAAATATTGTCGATAACTACATGAGTTGGGTTCCATCTTTTTCCTGTCATGACATAGTTTATTGAAATCTCATTATTATCTTTATGTATTTCATCTTCCTTATTAGTCATGTCATGAATTTCTTCATGAGTATTTACATCCTCAACCAAGTCTTCTTGACTATTAATTATTTTTCTTTTTCGAGAATTTTTATCTTTGGAAGTAACTGGTCTACCATGCTTCTGCGTGTTCTAGACTCATTAGTGATAACTTACTGTATTGGGATATCACTTTTCTATGGAACATTTGCAGCTGGTACATGTGATTTAGTTCCTTTCTTTGCATCTATAAATGAATTTGGTAATTAATTTGCTATATTTTGCAAATAAATTATTTTCTAAACTTCAAATTCACATTGATCTGTATGGGGATCTGAATGAGACAATAATAATGATGCATTCCAAGTAATTTCTTTTTCCAACTTTTGAATTCCTCCCCTAATGTTGGAAAAATTGTCTCATTAAAATGACAATCAACAAATCGTGTAGTAAATACATCACCGCTTAGAGATTCAAGATATTTAATAATTGATGGGGAATCATATCCAACATATATTCCTAACCTTCTTTGAGGACTCATCTTAGTACATTGTGGTGGAGCAATTAAAACATATACTGCATATCCAAAAATTCTCAGAAGGGAAATATTTTGCTCATGGCCATAAACTAATTGTAATGGCAATACTTATTATAAGCTATTCGCCTAATGCGTACAAGTGACGATGCATGTAAAATAGCATGTCCCCATATAAATGTAGGAAGCTTAGCACTCATAAGCAATGGTCTAACAATTAATTGCAAACATTTTATGAATGATTTTGCTAAATCATTTTGTATATGAACATGAGCTATAGGATGTTCAACACTTATCTCAATTGACATACAATAATTATCAAAAGCTTGGGATGTAAATTCACTAGCATTGTCAAGACGAATGGTCTTAAATGTATAATCAGGAAATTGTGCTCTTAACTTAATTATTTGAGCAAGTGATCTTACAAATGCAATATTTCGACTTGATAATAAACAAACGTGTGGTCATCTGTTGGATGCGTCTATTAATACCATAAAATACTTAAATGGTCCACTTGGTGGGTTAATAGGTCCACATATATCACTATAAATTCTTTCTAAAATTGCAGGGATTCAATTCCCACCTTGGCTGGTGATGGTCTAATTATTAATTTGCCTTGAGAGCAAGCATCACATGATAATTTATTAAATTGAAGAATCTTCTAGCTCTTCAATAAGTGTCTATTTGATTTCTCAATAATTCTTCTCATCATTATAGATCCTGGATGACCTAATCGGTCATGCCAAATTAAATTATAAATATGTATGGATTCAAGAACTTCAGGTCCATTGTTGTATATATTTCAATTACTCGTATATGTATATAATATAATCCAAAGGATAAAGTAGGTAACTCTTCCAATATACGCTTTTCATATGAGATAGTAGATATGATATAGAGATATTTTATATTATTATTTCTATTAATCTCAATATGATAATATTGCAATGTATATCTTTAAAACTAAGTAGATTTGTCTTTGATTGGCTAGAGAACAATGCATTGTCGATTGTAAATTTTGTTCCTCTAGTCTAAATAATATTTTCTTTTTCAAATCCTTCAATTAGGTTTGCAGAACCTGATATTGTATTGACTTTTGCTTCCACCATTGTCAGTTTGAAAAAAATATTCTTTACTTGTAAGCATTGTGTGTGTAGTTGCACTGTCTTGCTAGACATATATCTTCTTTGCTTATTTTTGAGTCACCAACATATGAAAATAATCCAGGCTTCTTCACTAAACAAAAATAATAATAAAAAGAAAAATAATACTTGAAATATACAAAAGTTAACATTTACCAAAAAAAAAAAAAATATGAAGATAGATAAGAGAAAACAACAACATTAAATCTAGATATTCTCAAAGTCACTTGATGTTTCATTAATTGTGTCAATCTTCTCTTTAAGAAATTCAAAAAAGTCTGCCACATCCAAATTAGTCATTTGGGATGGATCAAATATGTTATTATCCTGGTATACAAAATTTGCTTCCACATTTTTCTCTTTTTCCTTTAGAGATGTTTGATAGAGATCAACTAAGTCTAAGTGTTTTGACATACGATAGGTACGTGACCAATGCCCAGTCATTCTGCATCAAGTTCTGCTTTAGGTGAAGTATCTTGTGGAACATTTTTTTTGTGATCAACATTTTGTGTGGTTCTTTTGAAATTTGAATGATTAGAATGACCACCATGAAAATAATAATTATTTCTTCCTCTGCCACGGTTATGACCTCAACTATGACCACGATCTCGACCACGATTATTAGAATTCACATTATTCACTTCAGAGAATGATGTTGTTCCAGCTGGTCGAGATTCATGATTTATTCACGATTATTAAAATTTACAACATTCACTTTAGGGAATGTTGTTGCTTTAGTTGACTGAGATTCATATTTTTTTTAGTCAATAACTCGTTATTTCATTCAACCATGAGAAGACATCAGATGAGTATAGAATACTTTTAAAATATTTCTCTCGATATTGCTACTGCAGGTGCATATCCGAAATGTAGAAAATTTCTTCTCTAACATATTGATTTAAAATATTGGAGTCTCAAGAACATCCATTTATGACGAGGTTTAGGAAGAAATTTTTTCTCTTTCTGATGACCACATTTTTATGGCATAAATATGTATTTTGGCATCAAGCACTAATGATAAATAATTATTACCATTAATATCAAATGTTACAAATTCTAATTTTGTGAGATTTGTCATGCACTATCATAAAATATTATATTTATATTAGAAATTTAATAGATATTAAATATGTAAAATAACATTAAATTTATTAATTATAATGAAGAGAAAAAAACCAACATACCTTTGGGACCTATCTTTAGCAGGAAAATCAATAGGAGCTCGTGTTGATAACATGTTGTGAGCTTGAGGAGTACAACGAGAATACGAATACCAATAAAATATAATATTAAAATAAATATGATATAATATAATAAAAATGAATAAATATTAAAATAAATTAAACATAATATATAAATAAACAAACTAAAATAAATTAGCAAAATATAAAATAAGAAATTTCTCTAAAAACTCCACTTTCTCCAATTTTCATGGAATTTACTTCATGTGTGTGTTTTCCAAAATCCACCAAATGCCACCATTTATAGGCAATTTGACAAGTAGAGGTGGATTGCATGGACACTAATAATGTGTAATGTTAAACATATGGACAACACTTTGGAAAATGGGGACATGACACATGATCAATAGACACTAAACATGTGCATCTAATGGACATTTATTATCATAATATTTATAATAAAATGTTTAATAAAAAGAATGTAAGTGAACGTAAGGAAAATTTGAAGAATGTCAACTAGCATTTAAGGCCACGTTTATATGAGGAAAACGTAATAAATCAATGGTAATCTAAAAAGTGGATCTCATGTGGATACGTTTGGTGTTGTGTACTTGTGTTCCGTACCCTTACTTACATCCAGAGCCCACTTCTAAATTGTAATAAAAACACAAATTGATTGACTAGGTGGAATGCATTTGAAAATTCCGACGATATCATTAAGGCTAATGTTAGTGTTACTGTAGAATATGAGAATTATGAATTTGTTACTTTTACTGTTATTGTTATCATTATCATTTGATCCTAAATAATAGTAAATATGACAGATTTAATTCTATGTTAACATGACCAAAAACAATCGAATTACGTTTGTGATTGTGGTTCATTACGATTTTCATTACAAATCGGTACAAGTAACCTAAATTAGATTTAATTTAAGGAATAATGGATGGAAAAAGCATATTATAAATAATAAGAAGGTCATGGGTGAAACAAACTTTTGGTGAGGGCCATAATGTCTCCCTTCTTGCAAGGGTTAATTTATTAGGTCTTCCTCATGGCCTCTCAGTTTGCTTTTGGTATGAAATAATGATTAAAGGCTATGGTGCCTTTAGAAGGAAACTACCTTTATTGAAAGGACTTGTAGGTTGTCAATTTGGTAACCCAACCTTATCTCTCTCCAAAAACATACAATCAAAAATGTGTTCAATACGACTTTTCTTTTAGTTTCTTTGAATCAAATCTCATATACTTTATTCCAACCAACATGAATCCACTAAATTACGGTAAAAGAATTATTACCATTCACTTTCACATTGTTTTTCAGAGTTCAACTACTTCATATATTCTCTTCGAAATGAAGTTAGAAAAAGTTGATTTATACTTAACTAATATATCACCTATAATTCAAACCATAAAAAAGTTCATATCTAGCTATAAACCTTTACGAGATAAAGCAACTTTAGTAAACAAAAGGTGTTAGGTTGGCCACTTATTAAAGTACAGTGCATAATTTAATGAAGTTGAAATTTTAGGAGGACATTTATCTTATTAATTTGGATGCACTCTAAATATCTCTTGATACGATATTTATATTGTAACACAATAATCATACAATGTTCTTTTTAGGATTTATATTGATTTAATCTATGTTACTTCCGTTTATGTCTAAGTCATTAGAAAAGATCAAATGTGTAAATTTAAAATGCAAAATCCGCAAAATCATTTCAACTATTTGAACTTATATACTTCACTTGTCTAATTACCAATGCTTAGGGATGATATATAACTAAACAAAACAAACATTCTATGCCATCAATGAAATGTGAAGTGAAAAAGGGTAATAAAATTGAAGCACTAATTGAAACTTTTTAGGGTTCCAAGGTTAAGAAGTTGAACAAATGGGTGCAATTATGAAAGTTGGGAAACAAATGAAGTTCTTGATTCAAGTAATTTTCCTATTTAGGTTCACAGTTTTGTGGTCCTCTTCCTCTGTAATTGGGCTATTGTGACCATATTTAGAAGTTGATAGTAAACCTAAAAAACTAGAATCTTCCCATTTAATTCCCAAACTATGAGACAAACATCAATCTAGATCTTGATCCATTTTACTATCACTAGGATTACTATTTAATTTTATTAATTAAAATACTATTTCGATCTTTGTACTTTGAATCTTGTTTATTTTTCGTTTCTGTACTTTTAAAGTTGGATTAATTGGAATAATATTATTGTTAAAAAAAAATCAGACAAAACAAATATTTTAAAAACTATTTAGTAAAACATGCATCTTTTTTATCTTTCATAGAATGCGTTTTTTAAGAGACGTATTCAGAGGGCCACTTTTATATAAAAAAAAAAAGTCCCAAAATTCCAAACAAATACGTCTGACATAGTGGTTATGCTGCTACCATGTTTTATAAAAGACCTTGATGACTCGTGACCAAGATTTGTTGCAAAACTCGCACTATCATAGCCACTATGCCAAATGTGTGTGCACCTATTTTGTATTTTGTGATTTTTTAAAATAAAATGTCGCATTGTCACCCAAGTTTGTTTACCCAGTTAGCTTTCATATTATTTTTTTAAGGTGTATCGAAGATTTTCTCGATGCATCTCTTCAAGAGAAGTATTTACAACAAATATTGCATAGTTTATATGAATATTTTCAAAAGTATTTGTTTTGTAATTTTTTTTTTTGAAAAAACAACAATATTACAAATTTTAAAGTACAAGAATCAAAATGGTATTTTAACCAATATTATTTATAAATTTCTATGCTAGAAGTCCCTAACAACGTATTTGTACTTTACCACTAAATTTAGGAAGAACAATAATATTACAAAAGAAAAAAAATGTAAAAAATGAGATGAAATAGCTACTAAATGAGTTTATAGTTAAAAACTAAAAATTACTGAAGTCACACGTTTGTGTCTAGTATTTTCTCAAACTTTTAAAAACGTTAAATAAATATACAAACACTCAATTTTATGTCCAGTAAATCATTGATCTTAACAAATAGAATTAAAAAAATGTAAGTAGATCACATAAAATTGAAGATTCTAGGACCTTTATAGTACCATTCAAAATTCAAAACGTATTATATATTAGATTTAAAAAAAAAAAAAAACTTGGTAGACAATCTTAAACTTGAAGATGAAACTTGTAATTCAAATTTAAAAACTAAAATTTAATATTAGAGAATGGGAATCTGATCTAGGTACTAATGGTTAGGATCTAATTCCCACCAAACACGGTGATATTGATACAACATTTGATAACGACTTTGTGCAACACCATCTTGCTCTCTTTCTATCTTTATGAGTTGTGATGTTTCTAAGTTAACAATTCATTAGTTAAGGATGGAAAAATTCATCATCATTAAGCTAAGTGGCCAAATAAGAATAAAGATGGTTACTCAAGACCTTAATTTAACTTTATATTATAATTCCCAACCCCAACCACTTTCAACAATTAAATATATTGATAATGTCAATTAAAATAATGGAGGAATATCTGATGTGTAGATAATAAACAGCAGGTTTAATCATTTTTAGAATTCTATATCATTCTATTATACAATATATGTGTATTATAGAAAAAATAAATTAAACAAAGGGATCAGTGGAATAAGAGAGAGAAATTTTGGCTCAACTTGAGGAAAATAAAATGATTTTCCTTTTTTTTAAACAGTAAAAAATCTTGAATTGAAACAAAGGAAGCCTAATAAAGGAGACACATCACACAGTTGATTGTACCATGAAAAGCAGAAGATTGGTTTTTTAATTATGAAATCAGCAGAAACAACAAAACCCATCACCACGAAGGAGAAGAAAGAAGGGCGCAAAGAAGAACAAGACATGGAAGAAACAGAGAAAAAGAAGAGCAAGAAGAACAACAAGAAGCAAAAACATCAACACCCAAATGATCAAAACACAAAATCAGCCTCTGATTTCTCTTTCAAGCCAAGCTCTGATGTAAAGGGTCTTAGATTTGGTGGCCAATTCATTGTTAAATCCTTTACAATCCGGCGAGCTAGGCCTCTAGAGCTCCTCCAGCTCCTCTCTTTTCCGGCTACCACCAGAAATTCCGGCCACAAACCGCCGTTCCCATCAGCCACAGCTTTCATTCCTACAAACTTCACAATCCTTGCTCACCATGCTTGGCACACCCTCACTCTAGGACTTGGCACTAAGAAATCCAAAGTTCTTCTCTTTGTGTTTGAAAATGAGACCATGAAAACAGCCATAGATCGTGTTTGGCCAACAGAAATCCCTTTAGGCGAAGTGAACAAGAAGATGATTAGAGGGCTAAGTGGATGTGAGATGGCTCGGTTCAAATTCAGAAAAGGGTGCATAACTTTTTATGTTTATGCAGTTAGAAGGGAAGGGTGTTTTGGGTTTTCTTGTACTGATGATTTGAGAACTATTTTGGAATCTGTTGTTGCTCTTAAAGATTTCTTGGATCACACTGCTATGCTCGCTATGCCTAATCAGAGAACCATCAGCTTTGCTGTACCTCCTGTTGCAATGGCTTATTAGCCTCTCCTCTAATTATATTGTTATTCATTTTCCTCCATCATAATCAATATTAGCCAAGCAGAAGGGATTGATTGGTAATTGGTAATTGGTTTATTTGTTCACACTCCTCTTCTTTTTCCTTTTCCTTTTTTTTCCAAGATGAACATTTGTACCGTAGAATGAATAAGATTAGTCAGACTACTTCTTATACTGGTTGTATACATTTTCTCTGTGCCCATATCTGTCTTTGTTGTGATTGTATACACAGTTTGCTTTGTGAAAGTTGAAATGGAAGAGTATCCACTCTTCACCAACATGGAATTCTCTATGTACTTACAGATAAATTATGAAGATTTTGCATCTACAGACCACAAAATCCCTGCCCTTTTCCCCATTTCACTCCCTTTCCTAATCTTTATCTCCAAATTCTGTTCTTCTTTAGTAATTCCTTAAAGATCTCTACTTAGCTATGAATTACATTGCATGTTTGCATGTTAGCATATAACAGTGTCATTGCAATCCCAGAAGATGCTAAAACTGAAATCCACAGAGTCCCAGAACAAAATTGTTTTCACATACCATGAAGTGTCAAATCCCCAATAGATTCATCCAAACGCCAAAAACATCACATTCATTTCATAATTCAGACAAAACCCATTAATGAAATTGGAACAAATCAACGAAATTTCTAATTTCCTACTTTTCTTTTTTCTCTGTGGCATTATATCAAACACTTGATGCATGTGAGTGGTGGTACAATTAAAAACAGTGAGGTCAAAATCCTGCAGCACCATAATAACTTTGTGGTCTAAGAAATTAAAGAGAGAAGGAAGGAAGGAAGAAAGAAGACTTAGCTTTTTCGGATTCCCCGAACTCCATGGCATTAATCATGTCGAGAGAGAGGGCCCCTTTTCAGTGAGCTTTATCGCACCACGAGTCATCATGATCAAGTACACCACTACCACCACTTGAATAAAATGGAAGCTTTCATGTGTATGGTTACGCTTCTCTGCAGGCATTTTTATCCTAATGGGGTATCATTATTTTCCTAAGAAATGAAGAATTTTCAGTGAATCATAATTTGTCAGCTTCAACTTGTTCAATTTTCTCTCTTTTTGGGTTTGAATTAGTTGAAAGAGATAAGGAGACAGCATTATTTGGAATTGAGAAATTGTAGAAAAGTTTCACTTCACTTGCTTTGAATAAACATATGACAATGGTGATACTTAAATTTGATAACGAATCATTTGACACTTAGATAATATCGAAACATTAACTTTTGAAATTATAGTAATAGGGAGTTATGCTCAAAATAGTATAGTTAAAAGATTAATAGGATTATGTTGATTTTTTTTAGTACAATAACTGTATGATGGAGAATTGAACCTTCGACTTAGAGATAAACAATATCAATTAATGACTTCAATGGTACATAACTAATTTGTTTTTAAGTGAAAAGAAAAATATAATCACGTGGGAAGGAGCTTATTTCTAAGGTAAACAATATTACTTGATTGTAAAGTATGGAAAGTTTTATTTAATCTTAATAGGTACTACTTCCTTAAAATTTGATGGAAAAGGATTGACGTTAAATCTATTTGAAAGGATACTTTTTTTTTTTTTTTTTTGTCTAAAAGAGAGAATGATTAGGACGTATATATAATTTTGTATGAGTAGAAATGTAGACAATTCTGAGCATATACTACTCATTTGTATAAGGCTTCTTGAATGGAAAACCATTGGCAAAATCATTCAATTTTAGACCAAAGATAGACAATGTGTTTCATTCAATAAATATACATAGATTTGTTGTCGTAAGTCCTAACAAAAATTTATCATTATTTACTAAAGATGCCTCAAATATTTACACTCAAATCGCTATGTATTTCATCATCCTTGCCATGAAGCCACTTGGATTAATAATCTTTTATTGTAATAGAAGTTAGAAGCTAGTAACAATTTTGTTCATAAACTTTAATTTGTTATGATTTTGTAAATTACTTCCAATATTGTAACAATTTAGTTTTTGAACTAGAAATGTCCAATTTCTGGGGATGGGATAGGGATTCCCCGATTAGGCGGGATGAGGGAGGGGGTGGGAGAAAAATTTTTCTATGAGCTAAACAGGGACGGGGACGGGGACGAGGAATGCGTTCTCCATTGCCCATGTCCCATTCTCGCATCGATTAGTCTCTATTTATTTATTTAGTATAATTATTTAATGTTATATTATTATTACATAAATATTACATTTAAATTTAAATTTTGATTGTTTATTGGTTAAGATAATGGATATATTTAAATTAATTATTTAAATTTAAATTATATAGATGAATAATTTGATTTATATTTATTTTTTTACTAAAAAAGTTGATTAATTTTTTTAGGCCAAAATTTGAGTAATTTATCTTTTTCAATTATTATGTAAAATAAATCATAATATGATTTAGTCATGGAGTTAATTATTTAATTAAAATTTATCTTAATTAGAAAAATTGTATGCAAATACAATTTTAAAAAGCAAAGAAGTGACTTCAAGTTATTTATTTACTGTCTCTTATACACATCTAGATGTGTATAAGAGACAGTATATATATATATACATATGAAAAAACTCTCTTTATTTTCTTTTTGGTGTCTAGGTTTGTTTTTAGAGAACTAATACTTTTTTTGTAGTAATTTTCACCTTTTCCAATTTTGATGGTGAGAACCAAACCACATCATATTGATTTTTTTTAAAAAAATATTTATTTGCCTTTTTCTTCTAATGCGGTTTCAGATTCTTCCCTAAATTTTCCTTTTCTCCATTTCCAAATCAATTATATTAGGTGTGAGTTTTGATTTGCATGAGATATTAAATATTTCCTAATTGTCTTAGGATATATATATATGATTATTACTTGATTGTCATCTTTGATGACTTTTCTTAGAAATTAAGTACTTTGTAATTTCTTTCTGATTACCATGTGATTTCTATGTGATTGTTCATTAGATATTAAGTATTTTGTGATTTCTATTTGATGACATATGATTGTTATCTAATTGATATGTGTTACCCCTATCATAATACTCAATCAATAGGCAATATCAAAAACCAAGGGTAATCAATAGGCAATCAGAAGGCAATTAGAAGACAATCGACCGAAAATATAAAAAATAACTAACTATGCGTCTAAGAATAAAAAGGAATTAAATACTAATCAGACAACAATCCAAAGATTGATAACAATCACATAATAATCATATAGAAATCAGATAGCAATCAAATTCCAGGCGGAAGTCAGTGAATTATGCCCACATGGGTAGAATTTTTCATGTTTGCAAAAAAGCAAAAACAAGGAACACGCTCCAAATTTCCATTTTTTTATAATTAAAGTTGCAATTGCCCCTTTAAATTAATTGGTTTTTCTTTTTAAAAAATTAACAGAAAAAATTTTTCGATCCTCGCTCTGATCCTCGTTGGGAATTTCACGGGATGAGAAATGAAATGGGGAGCGAGGATGGAGATAGGGAATGACATCCCGATCCTGCCTCACCCTTGGATATCTCGACTTTGAACTTTACTATGTGATAGTAATATAAAAGTATTTAGTCCCTATCGTAAAAGAATCATGAAAATTAAATATCGATTTTATTATTTCATGATGTAGATACTTTGTAATTTGTAAATATTGATTATATAATTAGTTTATCTATTTACTTTAGGCAAGAATCTCATTAAGTCTTAACATTAATTTTAACAATAGGGAATAAATCGTTACAAATTTTAAGTACAAGAACCAAATTTACATATAAAATTCATGGACTTAATTGTTACAAAACCTAAAGTATTGGGACTAAATCGTTAAAAACCAAGGTTCATCGATTAAAATGATATTCTACAAAAGTTTAGGGATAGGAGTGGTTTTTTAACCCAAAAAAAAAAAAGAAAAAAGAAAGTCTAATATGTAGGAAAAATAGCCAAGCCCAATATACAAAAGAGCATTAAAAGCCTCACAGGCCCACACTTTGGTTCAGGGAAATAACAAAAAAATGTAACGCCCACCGTGGGGCTCGAACCCACGACCACAAGGTTAAGAGCCTTGCGCTCTACCGACTGAGCTAGACGGGCTGGTTGTTTCGTTTCTTCACATAATAGAATAAATTTGAATTTAGCTTTTCTTCCTTTTTTTTAATCTTTCTACAAACTCCGGTTGTTGACTGCTGAAGGGCGGAGTAGCGCCAACCTCTCTTGGCTTCCGCTGCAATTTGAGCTACAGAATGGAGTATCCATGGACGATACTGTTCATTTTGATTAGCCTTGCTCTTTGTATTGCAGTAGGTTTGATATCTGCTGTCATCATTGAAGCTTACAGGAGGAGATTCAATCACCAGTACGCTACTGCAGCATTCGTCATTGATTTGAATTGCAATTTCTCATATACCTGTTTAGATGAGGTTTTTGTTGTGCTCATTCGTTGTTGATTTGTTTCAGGCACGTTGAAGCTCCAGCAATCTTCGAGGACCCAAACTCGTTGAAACGGGTAACACTTTTTGATCATCGCCTGAAAGATTAAATTATACGTTTAAAATCGACTCTCAATCACTCCAAGATTGTCTTTGAAGAAGTTGAATTTATAGGCAGCTAGTGGTTTAGTCAAACAATCTAGAATTTGATCGTAGGATTGTATGTTATATGTACCTTCATAGCTTTACAAATTGTGCGCTCAATTTACACCATGACAGGGATAAAAAAGTAGTTGATGTGAGGATAGGATAGGTTGGAGATCTTGTTCCTTGTCTGTAGAAATGCTGGCATTTCGCGCAAGCCATATAGACTACAAAAAAGCCGATGGAGTTTAGCCTATGTGTTTCCCTTTCCTTTTTGAATGGATTCACATTGAACACAAGAGAAAGAAAGTCCCGAATATTGCTAGGAAAGACAGTCTGCCGACCAAATGCTTCTAAAATGTAATTCCATCTCTTATAATCCCAAAAGGTAATACATACCGAGATGTTTCAATACAAGGAGTTTGTTCCAATCTGTAATGGGCTCTTTCATCATTGCTTTGGTATTTTCTCTAATTAATATATTACCAACATGAATGAGATTAAAACGAGTTGTAGCTTCTTTGAACACACATATGGAAGAATCCGTTTTGAGTCATGCAGCCCAAACTTAATAGAAGTCGTTCTTAACCTTTCGAACCTTGGAGCTTGTTTTAGACCATACAAGGCCTTGTGTAGCTCGCATTCATGTTCAGGTTTCTTTTAGGTCCACATAACCTTCTAGAAGCACATACAAATCTGTTTTAAACTATCCATGAAAAACGAGCTATTTATATCCAATTTCTTTTTTATGATTTTTGTTTCCCGTAGAAAAGAGAATGCCAATTGGTTCATGTCCCATCCTCACTAATCAAAAACAAAATAGAAGAAGAAGAAGAAAAAAAAAAAGAAAAAGAAAAAAGAAAAAGGAGCAAAGCCTAGGTCTCTTGTTGCTGATATGGTAATTGGCAGGGATGATTTGATGGTTGAAGAATCATATCATCAGTCCTTACAGATTGTGTTTTTGCAAGGATTTTTTGAAACCACTTGCAGATTTCCTTTCATTGGAAGATGACCTACCACAGGCTCCAAAGATATTCTGAAAGGTATCATTTATTATTACTCAAAGAAACAGTATAATATCGCCTACAATCACAATCCTCGATCTTAGACGATCGATCCCTCTCCTATCTCTCGCTCTCGAGAAGTTTATTCTCAGACTTCCCTCCCTTTCTCCTACGCTTCTCCCACCATATAACCTTCACTCCTCCCCCCAACCCTTGTGGACCCACTCTCAACTCCTTTCAATACAACTATCTCTCACTTGTGGTCCCACCAACACACTTCCTTGCCCTCTCCTATTCTTTCTAGCATATGTATGTACAATTTGGGGCCTAACATTACTTCCCGCCTCCAACTTCACCTTGTCCTCAAGGTCAGGGAATTGCTGCTGAAAATCTTCAAATACTTCCCAAGTAGCTTCATGTTGTGGCAAGCCCTCCTAACCAATCAATACTTCTCAGTGCCTTGTAGAAGGATTTTTGCGATAACCAAAAACCTCTTTTGGTTTAGTAAGCCATTCCATATTATCAAACAACGGTGGAAGATCGATTGAACTTCTTGCCGTGGCCCCATAGCCTTCTTCAACTGGGAAACATGAAACGCGAGATGAATGTTTGCCCCAGTGGGCAACAACAATCGATAAGCCAATGTCCCTACACGATCCACAGTCTGTTATGGCCCAAAATATTTGGGAGACAATTTCTCATTCCGTTGGCCAGCCACCGAAGTCTGACGATATGGATGAAGCTTCAAATAGACATGATCCCCAACAACAAATTCAACTTCCCTCTTCCTCCTATCAGCAAACTTTTTCATCCGACCTTGAGCGGCTGCCAAATGATCCTTCAAAACACGTAACATTACATACCTTTCTCGTAGTTGCTGATCCAAACTAGAAGTAGAGGTAGCCTGCTCTCCATAGTAGATCAAAGCTGGAGTTTGTCGACCATACACAACTTGAAATGGCATAATTCCAATGGAAATGTGAAACGTGGTATTATACCAATATTCTGCCCAGTGCAACCAAGCATGCCACTGTTTATGTCGATCCCCATAGAAACATCGCAGATAGACCTCCACACTCATATTCACAACCTCTGTCTGTCCATCCGATTGGGGATGGTAAGTTGTGCTTCGGTTTAAGTCCCTGTTAGCCTAAACAATTCTTGCCAAAATTTACTTAAAAAGACTTTGTCACGATCAGAGACAAGGGATCTAGGATAGCCATGTAGATGGACTACCTCTTTAACAAACACATCTTCTACCACCTTAGTCGAAAAAGAATGCTTAAGTCCAATGAAATGACTATATTTAGATAAGCGGTCCACCACAACCAAGATAGCATGATAACCATGTGATTTGGGCAATCCTTCGATGAAATCCATTGAAACGTCCTCCCAAATAGCATTGGGGATAGCCAAGAGCAACAACAACCCCGCTAGAGATATGGCCAGAGCCTTATTTTGCTGACGAATAGAGCACTCTTGAACATACTTTCTCACATCATTCTTCATTCCCTCCCAATACAAGTCCCCTACTAAGCGCTTATAAATGCGCAAAAAATCCGAGTGCCCCCCAAACACCGTATCATGGTATGTGTGCAAGATGGTAGGAATCAATGTGGAAGTCTTAGAAAGCACAATTCTTCCTTTGAATCTCAATACACCTTGCTACACTGAAAAGTGAGGGACACTATCTTCATCAGTGAGTAGTTTTTGTACCACCGCCTGCAACTTAGGATAATTTTTCACCTCTTTGATCACCTCGATATCCAACAACGTAGGAACTGTCAAATTAGCTAATCCCACCTCCTCTAGCTTCCTAAACAAAGCATCAGCTGCCTTATTCTCCACCCCTGGATGATAGAGTACTTCAAAATCATACCCAAGCAATTTTGATAACCATTTTTTATGTTGAGACACGCGCTGCTCCAACAAATACTTAAGAGAATGTTGATCTGTAATAACCATAAACTTCTACTCCAACAAATATGGACGCCATCACTGAACTTCCTTAACAACATCCATCAATTCTCTCTTATAAACTGGCTTGTTGCGATCCCTGGTAAACAAAGTATGGCTAAAGTAAGCAATTGGTCTCCTCTGTTGCATCAATATAGCCTCCAAACCAAAACCAGAAGCATCGGTTTCCACCTCAAAGGGCTTACTGAAATCGGGTAAAGAAAGAACAGGCAATGTTACCATAGCATTTTTTAATTTCTCAAATGCCTCTTGAGCAGCCTCGGACCAATCATAAGCTCCTTTTTTTAACAATTGTGTTAACGATGCTGCGATGCTCCCATAATTTTGCACAAAACGTCTGTAGTATCCAGTGAGTCCCAAAAAACCCCTCAATTCCCTTATGTAAGTGGGTGTTGGCCATTCAAGCATAGCTCTAACTTTTACCAGATCTGCTTCCACCCCCTTACTGGAAATTAAATACCCTAAATACTCAATCTTCCCTCTCATAAACTGGCATTTATTCCTGTTAGCATACAACTCATTGTCACGTAGAATAGTTAACACACAATCAAGACGCTTCGCATGCTCCTCTAAGTCTTTACCATACACCAAGATGTTATCGAAAAATACTAGCACAAATTTTCTCAGATACGGTTTAAATATCTGGTTCATCAGTGCTTGGAAGGTTGATGGAGCATTAGTCAAACGGAAGGGCATGACTAAAAATTCATAATGACCTTCGTGCGTGCGAAATGCACTCTTTTCCACATCACTTGGGTTCATCTGAATCTGGTGATACCCTGATTTTAGGTCGATCTTAGAATTTCAACTCTCATTTTCGAGACCTCCACATCAACCGCATAGATCTTCTGCATCCTCTTCTGTGCAATTTTTCCAAATTTTCCTAGGGTGAAGCTCTGATACCAATATGAAAGGTATCGTTTATTATTACTCAAAGAAACAGTACAATATCGCCTACAATCACAGTCCTCGATCTCAGATGATTGATTCCTCTCCTACCTCTCACTCTTGAGAAGTTTACTCTTTGACTTCCCTCCCTTTCTCCTAGCCCCTCCCACAATATAAACCTCACTCCTCCCCCCAACCTTTGTGGACCCCACTCTCAACTCCTTTCAATAAACTAACTCTCACCCGGTCCCAAATACACTTCCTTGCCCTCTCTTAGTCTTTCTAACATATGTATGTACAATTGGGGCCTAACATATTCCTAGCATACACTTTGGGTGGTCATCCCTTCGAAAAGAAAAAGAAACTTCTTTGGGAATACTTTGTTAGAACATTTTGCTGGATTCTTTGGCTAGAAAGAAAGCTAAGGATCTTTCCATATAAGAGACTCACCTACAATAGATTTTTTGAGGCTATAGTTAGTTTGGTTGTGATTGTGACCAGGTGTAAATGTTTTGCACTCTTTCATTACTGTAGCTTTTCTTTCCTCAGTTCTAATCGGAGAGGTCCTGTAGCTTTTATTTCCTCAGTTCTAATCGGAGAGGTCCTTTGTAGATCCCCCTACTGGGGACTCCCCATCTTTTGTAAGTTCATGGCATCAATGAAATTGTTTCTTATAAAAAATCAAAAAAGGAAAAAAATAGATTGTTGAAGATTTAACCATTTCATTGATTCCTATCCTTCCCCAACCAACTTGGCTTTTAGCTTGTGCAGGGATTATCTGAGTTTAGTTTCACCTTGAACACCCATTTATTCCCAATGATATTTAATTCTGATGAGAGGGGAAATAGATTCCAAGCTTTGTTTTTAAGCAAAGCAGTAGGTTCTTCATCCTTTGTGATTATAGACTATATTTTTCCACTGAACTTTCAGTTCGACAAGATGAATTTAGTACCTTTTGGGGTTAAAATCCCCATTGTCTGCTCCAGTAATCAGTGGTGCACTTGGTCTTGTTCAATTCTGTTTGAGGGTTCCCGATGTAATCTTAAGTCCTCTTCAAAGCCCTTCTGAAGTCTATTGAAGACTTGTGTTACAACCTCAATGTAAGCAACTTGAACGCTGAACCAGGACAGCCTGAGTTGAGGTTCCTTCAGCAGTTAATAGTGGGCAGTATATGGTTCCTAAGATTTTGACCCAGATTTCTGCCACAGGATGTTCAGTTGTTGATTTTATTAGCTCCATGACTTATGGGATTTTAGCAATCTGATCTTGCCTGATTGAGAAAGTGATCGACATTTTGTAGGCCTTTGTAAGGCTCTAATACTCAAAAGATAACAGGGGAAGGAAAATTTCTTGAACGCTTTTCGTTAAATTATTCAGATAATGAGTACAATTATTTAAGGCATGAAGTCTTGCAGTTCTCCAACTCTAAAAATTATCTAAAGCAACCCCAGTTAATCAGACAAACAAAACTCTCTTACAATTTACTACTGCCTAACAACTCATTAGAAAAAAAAAAAACAAAACATTTTACTGCGACTTAACAACCACTGCCAGCACCTAATGGATCCTCTTCACACCCGGCTAGCCAATAGTGGGTGCACACCAGATATTGAGTTTGAGCTTGATTTTTAATTGGTGAAAATTCAAAGCGGGTAGACTGTAGAGTGTGGTAAGAGGTTTGGTTAGGATGTTCGATGTTGTAAGCTAAGTAGAGAAAGGCAGGGATTGAACACTGTAGTTCTTGCCAAGAAATAAATCGCACGCAAAGTAAATGTCAATCCATATTTAGTAGGATTGAAACTAAAACTTTTATTTTATTTGCATCAAGTAGTCCGTAATAAGAAAAAAAATATTCTTTTAAGTAAAATTAATAAGCAAACTCATAAAAAGAATAATGCAATGAAAAAAAATAAAATAAAATAAAAGGGGTCCTTGTAGAAACTGCCTAAATACGGAAGGGCTCCAAAATTGCAATGATATTACATCATGTTTATGTTTGTAATATTTGGATCAAAATCGATGCAAAGTGGTTTTTAGAATGCATGATAGCAAGTTTCTTGAATCCTTAGGTTCCTTGCCCCTCAATTTTCGATCCAGCTGAGAAGTATATGTCCTTGATCGTCCCTGCTTTCAATGAAGAGTACAGGCTTCATGGAGCTCTCGAGGAAACCATCAAGTAAGTTGAAACATTACATAAAGCATTTCATTCTTTCCATATAAATATTGTTACTTCTTGTCTTTTATACCTATTAGCTCTCTTTGACATTGGTTTCTCTGCATACCAATCCTGTCTACTCAGATTTTTCTGAATTCTTGGATTTTTCAATTTTGTGGTAATAGTCTCTACTTAGCTAGATACGACTTGCAAAGTAAGATGTGAAGAGCATGTTTCTCAACTTTTAAAGGCCACAATCTTTCCTAATTCATGGAAAATATTAGTAGACCTAAAAAACTTACAAAGTAAAATCTCATTCCTCCTTTGTGTTTTAGTTATCTTCAACAACGTGCTGCAAAGGACAAGTCATATTCCTATGAGGTATTTTCTTTTTTTCATCTGTGTCTTTTATTCTTGTTTCTGTTCATGAGCATTGATCGGGACAACTTTAAGAAAATTTGTATTGTTGATTTGTTGCTTATGAAACTCTACATGTCAATATTTTATTGCTTGTGATACCTTGATATATTCTTCTTCTTTGTATTTTTATATTTTTTAATAAGAAACCTGTAGCTATGTATTAAGAGAAAGAAAAGACAACCTACGGGGTTGGGGGAAGAGGAATTCCGCTCCCAAAAGCAGCTACTTACAAAAATACCTTCCCATCTGGAAGAATCTTTAGAAGGGAGTAATTACAAAAGAATTGGCTATAACTATGACACTAGTCACTACTAAGAAGCAGGGAAATATAAGGAAGTCACTAGACTTATCTTCGAATGTTCTGTTCCATTCGAACCAAATACCTCATATTATCGCACAAGAAGCAAACTTCCACAAAACCTTGGTTCTTCCTTTCAAACTTTATTAACTGTAGATGATGCTTTCGGCTCCTGAACTGTGGATGATGCATTCCTCTACTAAACTGTGAATGTTGTTGAAACTTGTTGCTTTGATTCAATCTATTTTTGTAATGAAGACTTGTTCTACTTCTTACAGAACACAAACTGTTTAAAACACCAAAGTTGAAATCTAATAATGTTTAGTTCAAATTTATTTAGACTTTAGTTTATCTGATGAATTATGTTTCTGAAGCCAAATTATGAAATAAAATTGGCTAAATTACAAAAATTACACTGAAGCAATGAACTTTTCTTCTCATTATTTAAAAAATACCCCTATTGTTTCAAAAGTTGCAATAATATCTTTGACTTTTCATTAACGTTTCAAAATCACCTTTGTAGGAATGTTTTTTTTTAAACAAAGGGTGTAATTGGTTTTGTCATGCTTTGCAATAGTATCTTTGACTTTTCATTAATGTTTCAAAATTATCTTTGTAGGAATGTTTTTTTAAACTAAGGGTAATTGGTTTTGTCATGCTTTTTGTAAATTTATAATTTGTAAAGGAGATAAGATAATGGTCTGAAACTTCGTTCCAAGTTTGAGGTTTTCTTAAGAACAGGTTGAGCATTTTTAATGTATAATAGATCATAGAAATTAGGTTAAATAAAAAAATTTTAAAAACATAAATCATAGAAATTGATTTTGTTTCGTACTAAACAAAGGTGGAAGCTTATTTTTACGTTGTTTTAAAACAGAAATAGAAACTCATTAAAAAGATATAAATGCTCATTGTTTTCCCATCTCCATCCATCTGAGATAAAGGAATGGAAAGGTCTGGTGTTATATAATGCATGAAGCTGAATTGATCATGCTTTGTGTGCTTTGCCTTTGCTGAAGATATAATCATTTGACTTGTATAGGTGATAATAATTGATGATGGGAGTGTCGATGGAACAAAAGGTGTAGCTTTTAATTTTGTTAGGAAGTACTCTGTCGAAAATGTGAGGGTTATACTTCTTGGAAGAAATCATGGAAAAGGGGAAGCTATTAGAAAGGTGAGTTTGGACTTCGCACTTTGTTTGCAACACTTGTATGGTTACTATTTTCTTTACACCATTTTTTATGGCAATTTGTGAGACTCACTTTCTAAAAGGTATTATCAAGCAGGGAATGCTTCACTCACGTGGTGAGCTACTTCTAATGCTGGATGCTGATGGAGCAACCAAAATTACTGACCTAGAAAAACTTGAAAACCAGGTTTCGACAAACCAATCCATTTTCAAGTGCAATTTATTTCAATGAAGTTAGCTTATGTAAGCGAAAGCCCTGACTTCCAAAAATGTGATAGTTATTCAAGATGATTTTTTTTCTCCTCCAGATCCATGCAGTAGTTAAGAAGGAAGCTTCAAGAGATCCAAGCATTAGAATATCTGATATTCCTATCGCTGCATTTGGTTCCCGCGCTCATCTTGAGGAGAAGGCTCTGGCGACAGTTTAGTTTTGCTCTTGCAGTTATCTCAGCTTCATCATTTAAGCTTTATTTTTTATTTGATGGGTTCTCTCAATTTTCAGAGGAAGTGGTACCGCAATTTCTTGATGAAGGGTTTTCATCTTGTGGTTCTTCTAACTGCTGGTCCTGGAATACGGGATACACAGGTGATTCTTCTCACTGTTTGCGTGCATATGCTCCTTAGTATATATGTGCCATTATCTCTGTGCTTATGTTGCTGTGCAGTAATGCAGATATAGTGCGGATTCATGCCAACAACTGGCTGAAGCTGCTAAGCTTCATTTTTTGTTCCTGACTTTCAATCACTGTGATTATATGCAGTGTGGTTTTAAGATGTTTACGAGATCAGCTGGAAGGAAGCTGTTTTCCAACATTCGTTTGAAGAGGTAAGATCTTCTACAATATTTTCTCTTTAAGTCACGACTGCTTATTAGAGGTTTTAGTTTGGATTATCATGTCATACGGAGTAGATCCCGCTCTCTTTTAGGAGCATGCGACCACACCAGAAATAATATGGTAAATCAGTGAGTATAGTGGAATTGATTGCATTCAATCTGAGAGCAAAACCGCAACAAATGAACTTTGTTGGCTTATTTTGTTTCCCGTTCTCTTTCTTAATCCTTCCACTTGATGATACACTTGATGATAAATCATTTTCAGCAGCTATATTAAACTTTCATCTCTGATTTGTGCTTCCATGAAATTGCTGATTCTGATCAGGACTAACCTACTAAGGATTCACTTCCTGCAGGTGGTGCTTTGATGTTGAGTTGGTTTATCTCTGCAAATTTTTTGGCATTCCTATGATTGAAGTATCTGTGAACTGGTCTGAAATACCTGGATCCAAGCTAAGTCCACGGAGCATTTTAAACATGCTTTGGGAGCTCGCACTCATGTCGGTCGGATACAGAACCAGAATCTGGAGAATTTTCAACTCAGCATCCGACTGAATTTCTCAGACCAAGAAAAAAAAAAGGGATGAAAAATGAACAATTCACCAATACGGTACATATTTCACCCGCAATAGTCCGTGGTGTGCAAAATTTAGAGCTGAACGAATTTAAACCAGCCATTGCTGATCATTCCCATCTATAATGCTGGAAATTTTCGTTTACCAAATTGATATTATACTGTTTCTTCTTCAATTAATTTTCAAATTTAATATAGCACATCTCAGATTATTTCTTTTGATGCATGTGGTGTGGCTATGTTTTCCTAGTACAAAAGCTTCTTTAACATTACATCTCTCAAATCTCTTCAAGATCCCCTTGATTATATGTGGGCAGTAAGCAATTTACAACTCAATGTGTCGTGCAGCCAAAATTTCAGCTTGTCCTGCAGTTTCCACTATAACAGGTAGTCCTTAAATCTCTTTATTTCATTTGAACTCTTTCCAATTTTAATAAAAATTGGGGTAAGGGAGTGATTGAAACGTCGTCCAACACTAAGCTAATCATCAAATAAGTTTCTTCGTTTATGCTGGAATGGCAATTTGAAGTACAAGTTCATTTACGAGAATAATTTTGGTAAGCAAGTAGAGACGAAATAAATATTAATAAAAGAATGGTACGGTCTCGGCAACCAACTCCAATACGTTCTTGAAATCAATTATTTCAATATTAGAACAATAGAGAAGGATAGTAAATCTAGAACGAAAATTTCCTTCCGAGACTTAAAAATAACAGTACTCCCATGTCTTAATCGTTCTGTTTCTTGTCATTTTAGAAGCATTTCCTGTGCACAATTGATGGCCCAGATTCATCATACTCTGCCTTTGCAATCCACATCTGCAGGAAAAGAAACAAGACAACGATAAGTATAGAAAAACAAGTGAAAGCAAAATTGAAAGCATTTGTGAAGGTCTTATGAATAATATCAACCTGCTGGAAGGTACTCAGAGAAGCCAAGATAGAACCACCAATCCAGACACTATATTTTCTCTCTGGAGGTGCTACCACCTTGATCTTCATGCTGCTTGGAGCCAATGCAGAGATTTCCTTGCTCATTCTATCGGCAATTCCCGAAAACATGGTCGAACCACCGGAGAGGACAATGTTGCCATACAGATCCTTCCTGATATCCACGTCGCACTTCATGATGGAATTATATGTGGTTTCATGAATACCTGCAGCTTCCATTCCGATCATGGATGGTTGGAAAAGAACTTCCGGGCATCTAAAACGCTCGGCGCCAATTGTGATGACTTGTCCATCAGGCAACTCATAGCTCTTTTCAACTGATGAACTGGTTTTGGATGTTTCAAGCTCCTGCTCGTAGTCAAGGGCGATGTATGATAGCTTTTCCTTCATATCTCTCACAATTTCACGCTCTGCTGTGGTGGTGAATGAATAACCACGCTCCGTGAGAATTTTCATCAAGTTATCAGTAAGATCACGGCCAGCAAGGTCGAGTCGAAGAATGGCGTGTGGAAGAGCATAACCCTCGTAGATGGGGACTGTATGACTGACACCATCACCAGAGTCCAACACAATACCTACATCATAGAAAACAAAACAATCCCTTTGAGAAGAAGAGTAATTGCCTAATATACCAATCCGGTAGCCTCACAACATGTCAAGAAATCATTTCAAATCTACAAGAAAACATCATTACGTTGGCAAGACAATCAAATCAAAGCATCGAACTTTCGAACCTTATTCAATCTTCAACAACGGTGAACTTTATAATATGAACATAGACAATGTAAATGATATAATGAAGCCTTACCAGTTGTTCGACCACTGGCATACAGTGAAAGGACAGCTTGAATAGCTACATACATGGCAGGAGTGTTAAAGGTCTCAAACATGATTTGAGTCATCTTTTCACGGTTAGCTTTGGGGTTGAGAGGAGCCTCAGTTAGGAGTACAGGATGCTCCTCTGGGGCAACACGAAGCTCATTATAGAACGTGTGATGCCATATCTTTTCCATATCATCCCAGTTGCTCACAATACCATGCTCAATTGGGTATTTCAGGGTCAAAATACCACGCTTGGATTGAGCTTCATCACCAACATAAGCATCTTTCTGGCCCATGCCAACCATCACACCGGTGTGACGAGGACGACCAACAATGCTAGGGAAGACTGCCCGAGGAGCATCATCCCCAGCAAATCCAGCCTAAAACAATGGCACAAAGAAGAAGAGGTATTAACCAAACGTATAATATAATTCATTCTTTTTGTCTTTTAGAAAAGTCTACCTTAACCATTCCTGTTCCATTATCACACACAAGAGGCTGAATGTCCTCTGCATCTGCCATCTTTTATACCTGTTAGAGAAGTTACTATTAGCTGGGAAAAAAACAACTTTCCAGACAAGAAGATTCACTGCATGTCATTGGAACGCTAACATCCAATGATAAATATAAGGGTATATCTAGAATGACTTTTCAAGTGTTTTCAAAAACTATTCCGTACCGGCTCTATAACGTAGAATGGTTGTGACTATTTTTTCTAGGGATGAATAAGTTAATCGCCAAAAGTGAGCCTAAACATTTAGCAGAGCCAATACACTTTCTATCTTCAAATAGGCCCAAGCCCCCACATCACTTTGGTATTGAAAAGACACATAATACACTGCAAAAGACATATAATATGTTGTTCTTTTTATAGGTTTCTTATTCATTGTTCATACATTAGCATCGAAATCATCAGTCTTATCCTAATAGATTCTCATGATGGAGTAACATGATAATACACTCAATTAATTCCAACGCCATAAGATAAAATCAATTTCATTAATACACAAACATATCCAGCAATGAAGAAAAACCTTTTGAAAAATGTTATTGGTCCAGAAAAACAAGAGAGAAGAAAGAAGAAGAATACCAAGAAAAGGAGATGGGTAATGAGGAAATAAGAAGAAGAAAGAGAAGGGGAAGCAAATAGAAAAAACCTTTGAAAAAAGTGAAGGAGAGAGGAGAGAGGCTTCCAAGGGAGAAAGGGAAGGAAGGGGTAATTATTATTTATTATTAATTATAATTATAAAGAAGGAATTAAAAGGGGGATTTTCATAAGAGGGAGAGAAAAATGAGAGGTTCTTGTGGTAATCACTCACTGGATTTGCGACTTCATTGGGATGCCCTTCCTATTTCTTGGGGTTGTTATTGCTTTGCTCTTCAAACTTTCTTCCACCACTCATTTCATTCATCAAATTGAATCCATCATAGTTTTTTTTTTTTTTTTTTTTCAATTTTAATAATTTAGTTTCTAAATTTAAGTTGGTAATAATTTATAATTTGTAAAGATTGTCTTGATAAATACTATTATGATTTACTGAAATTTCTTATATGTGTAGATGAATAAATTGATTGAGGATTGGATTTATTTATAAATTATCAAGACTTAGTCATTAAAAAATGACAATTAAGTTTGACGAGATTTTTCAAAATAACTAAATTCTAAAACATTTGAAAGTATAAAAACTAAATTGTTATATGCAAATTCAAAAACTAAATTATTACAAATTTGAAAGTAAATTGCTACAAATCAAAGATTTGTGATTAAATTATTAAACTTTGAAGGTTTAGGGACTAAAAGTTAATTTTATTTTTTATCCATTTTTTCATCCAATCTTATTTCAAGTTTTACTTTCAACTATTTAAAGATTATAATTATTATTCCAAAATCTTGAGATATGACCCTTGAGTATTATATAGTTCATGAGCTTTAATTTTTATAATTATTTATTTTTTGAAATGATCGCTCACGAGGAGAATTCTACGATAATTAGTATATTTGAGTTTTAGATTAATTAGTATTTTATAATAAATAGTTAATTTTCTTATTTTTTTATAAGGTTATAAATAGTCACTTTAGGTTTGTAATAAGAAACTTTTGAATCTAGAACATTCGGTTCTTTTGAAAGGTGTTCTCTCAATTTTAAAGGATAAATTTTCTGATTTAGCCTTATACTTTATTCGGCTACATCAAAGTGGTATCAAAATCCTCGAATGATGTTATAGGGAAGAAGCCAAACTATAGATAGCGGTCGGAGATCGCCACCATTACCACTTCCACATTCATCATCCTACCATAGCCATATTTATCACTATTCTACCTCATCCAATTATCCCAACATCATATCACAAATCATCCAAATATCTTAACCCATCATCATCCAACAACATAGTGCAGAAAATAGAAGTTAAAATTATTGAAGAAATTAGAAAGAATGGAAGATAGAGAAGACAAGTTATGGTTGATATGGAAAATCGTTTCAGGTGGTGTATGCTTCAACTCCAATGTACCATTAAAAATTCGAACAGAGAAAAGAATAGAAAATTTAAAACTAGACCCCGGAGTTTGCAACTTCGTCAGAGGAGATTGTTTTGTTGGAGAGTCATCAGACGAGGCCCAAAATCATTGTTGTTGCAGAATCGTCGGAGATGGAGGTCGATCTCGCCGTCACTACATCGTCGGAGCCTCCGATGACATTGGTGGAGGAGAAAAAAAAGAAACAATGGCCATGGATTTGACCTAATACTTTATTCCACTACAACAATTGCACGTGTATTTGATCTATGTTATCATGAAAATTGAGTCTAAGTGTGGGTTAGTGATGGCTTCTTCGTCTCTGTCCTTGTTCCTATCCCACTCATGCACTCTCCATTTCATTTTCTTATCCTTGGGATTGGGTTCTCGGTGGAGACCCTGTTTGGTAACATTTGATTTTTTGTTTTTGCTTTTTAAAATTAAGTCTATATCATTCATATTTCTTAATTTGCATATAATACGATGGTTAAATTTTTAGTCAAAATCCAAAAACAAAAACAACTTTTTGAAAGTTACTTTTTTTAATTATCAAAATTTGTCTTGGTTTTATAAATTATTGGTGAAAAATAGATAACAAAAAAAGAAATTTAGAATTGGGAGTAGTGTCATAAACTTAATTTAAAAAAACAAAACACTGGTTACTAAAACGGGCCTAGATAATTAAATTTCTTACTATTTTTAATATGATTAATTTTACATAGACAATTTAAATTTAGCGAATTGACTCAAATTTATTGGTAGAAGGAAATAATTACCTACCAAATTATCCATATATATATATTATTCAATTTAAATATATTCATTATCTTGACCATTAAAAAAAATTTAAATTTAAATATAATATTATATAATAATAATTACATAACAATAATTATTGTAATAAATTAAAAAAGAGACAATGAGAAATGGGGAACAGGGTTGACTGTTTGTTTAACTTAGGATGAATTTTTTTCTCACTCCCTAAATGAACATCACAAACTAAGACATTATACCATCAACCATAAAATTAAAGAATCAAAATCTACATGCTCACATGTTTTTCTTTTTAGATCAACAATGGTAGAAGTAGAAAAATCAAATTGTTGATACTAATATTAGCTAAATTATCTTTGATTGAATTCATAATCATAGGAATTTTTTTTTAATAATGTTATTTTGATATATATTAACAAAAATAGGATAGGACCGAAAAGATTGACAAAAATAGGTTTTTTAATTGTGTATAAGGTACACGATTACACCTAAATCGTGTACCAGGTACACGATTACCTTAAGTCGTGTATCGGATACACGACTTTGCTCTACATTAAACGGTGGTGCCTCTTCTTCTTCTTCCATCCGAAAACTACTAAATCCTTCTTCCTCCATCCAAACATCATCTGAAAACCATCTAAAAACCTCTATGGCGTCGCTTTTTCTCTTGTTGCTGCCACCGTGAGTCAATCTACCTAAGGGTTTTCTTCATCTGAAGTGTTTCTTTGCCTGAGATAAAGTTTTTTCTTTAATTTTTCCCAATATATGTATTTTTTTTATAAAAGTGAGGATCAAGTTCGAAAATATATAGTTTATGGATCCATGATTTAAATATATAATCTTCATATATGTATCATTTTGTTTGCATTTAGACTGAACCAAATGTGTAGTTTATGGATCCATGATTTATTTTTGGATATATATTGAACTTAGAAATTAGATTTTGTTGGGTTACTTTGTTGGATGATTAGGTTGACCTATTTGTTGGGTTAATTTGTTGGATGATTATGTTGGAACTTAAAATATATGTATATGTTTATAAAAATGAGGATTGCTTCATATATATATATATATATATTATTTTGTTTGCATTTAGGCAAATGTATGATTCATGGATATACTATTTTGTTTTTATTTAGGCGGATTTAAATGTATAGTTTATGGATCTTAGATTTGGGTTGATTTAAATGTATAATATTTAGATCTTATATGTTGAACTTAGAAATTGGATTTTGTTGGGTTGACATATTAACATATTTTTTTTTTGTCAACTATAATAGTTGAAAAAATCATAATAAAATCATAATAAATATGCCGAGGTGTCCGGAAGATTTAGTAATTCTTGAACTTGGAAATGGTGGAGATAGTAATATTGATGTTGAAGTTGATGAATTATTTGGAAACGATAGTAGTGGGGAACATGATCTTGAGTTGGTACCGTCGCACATGTTCACCCAAATAGATTGAAAAATTACAAATTCAACATGTGAACTAGGGTCAACATTGGAGGAAATGAGTATATGGGTAGATAATTGTAGTTTAATATATTTAATATTAAAGAAGATTGCTGTTAATTATAGACGGGTGTGGCAAGCCAAGAGAAAAGCGTTGATTGTTGTGTTTGGTGATTGGGAAAAATCATATTTAGAGCTTTCGTATTGGTTGAGTGCTCTTGTTCATTACAATCTAAAAATACGATCAGATTGGTATTTCCTTTTGTCCGATGTGCCAGGTACGACTATTTTTTGTCGTCCTTCGGTCTTGCAAGAGAATGGTTCAAACATTGTAAGCCATTAATCCAGATCGATGGAACTCGTCTCTACGGAAATTATTGACCGCCTTATCTATTGATGTAAACGGGCATATATTTTCCCTTGCTTTTGCTATTGTTGGAGGTGAAAATTCGTCCAGTTGGTCATGGTTTTTGTAGGCATTGTGTGAATATGTTATCCAAAGAGATGGTATTTGCTTGATTTCGACATAAGGGCATTCTTGCTGCAATTAATAATGAGGAAATTGGTTGGAGTGAACCTAGAGCATACCATCGATATTATCTTCGCCATGTTGCCAGTAATTTTAATACGAAATATAAATCAAAGCAACTAAAAGATTTGGTGTTTAAGGTAGGAAATCAACAATAACTCAGACATGCAATGCATGAATGGTATTTTCAAAGGTGCTAGAATGTTACCAATTACTTTGGTTAGGCTAGCATTTTATCGCACAATACTGTATTTTGAACGTCGAAGACAAGAAATCAATGAAGCACTCGATCTTGGGGACATGTATACAGAATGTGCCCTGAGAAAACTTAAGAGGTGAGAAAAACGAGGATCTGCGCATACAGTGACATCTATTGACAGGAAAAGTCAAACTTTTGAAGTACAAACTGACATAAGTATGATTTCTCCCTATAAAGGACAACACACAAGTTTTGAGCTTGAAAGAAGGAACTTATTCTTGTAATAACTGGTAGTCATTCAAGATTCCATGCTCTCATGTAATTGCAGTTTGTAATTACATGTGTTTGACATACATACCACTTATTGATGAATGCTACAAATTGTCCAATTTCAAGCGATGTTATGAAGGTCGCTTTCATCCAATAGAACACCCAGATTATTGGCCAGGATTATCATTTATAGAAGTTCGCCCGAATGCGGACTTACTAAGAGAATAGGGTTGGCCAAAAAGTACGCGCATTCATAATGAAATAGATTGGAGAGAGGCAAGCCAAAAAAGTTCGATGTACAATTTGCAAAAGAGAAGACATAACAGACGTACTTGTCCACAACGTACATTAGGTATTTCGTCTTCGGGTCATTAGGTGTATCTTTTATGTACTTATATTTTTTTTATGTAATTGTAGTTTTCATGTAATTATATGTTTTATGTACTTATATTTTTTTATGTAATAGTTTTATTTTATGTAATGAATTTATTTTTCATGTAATTGTATCTTTTTATGTATCTTTTATGTGATAGATTTTATTATATAATGTAATTTGAACATGGAGCCTGGTTCTTCTAATCCTGTAAAACTATATCAACAAAATACGCATAGTTCACAATCGATATGGGATAGTTCTTCTACCATAGTTTTGAGTTGTAGGAGAAGGGAGGCATCTGCACAATATATTATCTCATTTGATCAACGTATTATTCCCTACGTTGAACAGGCAGGTTTTCTTGAGGTTGCACAAATCGGATTTATCCAACTTGATCGTGTGTTTAGACAGTTCAGTCTGCGACAAACGATACCTTCGTTTGTCTTATACACTCTCAGCACTACACCGGATTGATTTGGGAGGTAAGCACGGCCAAAACTGGCATCGAATCCACGCGGAATATATATCCTATTGGCATGGACGACATGATCATTGTGCACAAGGAGAAATAACAAATGAGCTAGCTGTATCAGATGTACTTTTCCTAGTATGATTCAATCACGAGGCAATTTATCACACCTGACGCGTGCTTACTATTACTACATGGTAAGAGATTTAAAATCAGATATTTTCCATATATATGATATGAATATTGTTTAATATTTTTTTTTTTATCGTACAGAATAATTTTATCGGAGATGTACAATAATATTCAGTGCAACACAACCTACCAAAGTTGGGTTCAATGTGTCACCAAACATTAGTCAACATAGAAACTATTATTCAACAAACAAGGCGACTCAATGTTGCTAGGGTGAACCTAATTTAGAGGGACACGAAGACAACTCCTATGTGGGGTAACTGCCAGGGGGTCGTTTTTAAATTTCATGTAAATTTCTATTTTCAAATTAAAGAACTAATTGTAAATCTTATTTAATATTATAACATCTTTTTTTAATATGAGTGTAGAATAATTATGTTTTCATTATAGATTAAATATATAATTAAGCTTAATAATAAAGGAATTTGTGGACCCGGTCCTTAAGTCTTAATATTGTTGTACATCTCCGATTAAAAAAGTTAGTCAATCTATTTTTTTTAAAAAAAAAAAAGAAAAAAAATCATGGACCCATCTCATGAGTCTCCATGCAACTGGTCAACCAAGTCAGTCGACGTGATGCTAACTGGTTAATCGTGTACCCCGTACATGATTTCACTACTCTACTTTTGTCAATACTTTCCATTCTCACATATTTTTAAAAATACTTTCCCATAATACTTTTCCATATAACCCATTTTTGTCAATAGTTTGAAAAAACACTATATTTTTTAACTTCAACCTAAACATAGCTGAATTAGTTAAACATAAAATTTCTATAATGTAGTATTTAAGTACAAAACAAATATATTTGTCTACATCAACATAACTCAACTAAAAAGTTCAAATATCCACCCCCACATAGTTCAACTCAAATAATAATAATAATAATAATAATTAATGGTAAAGAATGAGCCTTTATCCATTTTCCCCTTTAAAATATTGAAAACGCAAATGTTTTATCAAAATAGAAGAAAGAAAACTTTCAATTGACAAGAAAAGGATGTCATTTAATAATTATTTCAAAAAACTGAAATATTTTTAATCAAGTCTGACACCATAACTAAAATAAGCTTAGCTCAACTTTTCTCCTTAGAGATCGAAATTTAATCTCCATACTCACAATTATTGTACTAAAAAAAGAGCAACACCATATTATTTAGAATGGTACCGAAGTTTTGATTTTATTTTATTTTACATTTCCCCCTTTTTTGTAGTGCCAGAATTCTATTAGAACAATAACTTATAAGCATCTAAAATATATCAAAATGAGTATAATCGACATAGTATTTGTACTATCGACCTAGGTTCGATTCATTCCCAAATTGTCAAAAAAAAAAAAAAAAAAAACCGAGAGAGTTGGAAAGTCTATGAAAAGAAAACATGCAACCATCAATCACCAACAATACACTAAACTCCAAAGCAAAACAAAAGGACCATTGTCCATAATGTTTAGACTAAAACAAAAGAACATAAATTGCATTTGGAAAAAATGATGTCTTTGCCTTGTCTATGTCTTTCAAGGGACATTTTTAATGTTTAAATCTAAAGCTACCAGCTTGAGATAGAATGGATGATGAGGCCACCAAATCCTTCTACAGAAATGGAGGAAGAATCACCCATCTGCGTGGATACTTTGGCCTTCCCTCTTTCCCATCAAACAGCTGAAGATACAAAACAATTCAAGTTCAAATGAGAGGCAAAATCACTACAAAAATGCTTCTAAAGAAATTTGCAAAACCCAAAACTACTGCCCCTTCAAAACCCTCTACCAAGATCCAAACATGTGATAAGTTTAGTCCAAGGGAACCACACGTTTAAGCTCAGAGCATCCCAAAACATAGTGCAAAGGATATCAAAAGTTTCTAATAATCTATTGGTTTAAGCTTTTGAATTTAGTAGTGATTCAATATATCAGCAAAGCTAGAAATACTATTTTCAATCTGTTGTAGTATCAATTCTCCAGTTAATAGGGATAATTCATTTATTAGATCTTGTGTTAGGTCCTAAGGCCACTAGCAAGGGACAGTGTTACCCATACATGAAAAAGGATTAGTAGGTTCTAACCTATCAACTTAAAAACCCCTTTAGGAGGTGTTTGGGGCACTGGGTTGGTCACTATAGTAAGTTAATTATAGTGAATTACCACTAGACCTAAAAGCTTAAACGGCTAGAAAAGATGAGTTAGATGATACCTTCTTGAGGCGACGGTGCTTTGCGAGGGCCCAGTTAGTCATGATAAGAGCAGCAACCACAAGAAAGACATAACCAGCAAAAGTCTGTGTAGCTATATTGAAGCCTACCCACTGATATATTTCTGTTGTGTAATTTGCACACGTCACAATGTTGAACAGAAACCCCTTGGGGATTTGATATCCCCCATTGCCCTCAGGACTCCGCAATTTTCTCAGTAAGATATGACAGTAGAAGTTTGACAGTTGACACAGCAAACCAAATGCAAAGCCAATCTTCATTTGTAGGTCACCAACAGGGGTATAAAGTGGGTGATTGACATAATATGCAATATACGAGCCAAAGGACCAGTAGTAAGCACAGTTTCGGAACACATTCGAAAGTGGTGAGGTTGCATGGCTGAACCTATGCACAAAAAATGTTTCCATGATTCGTTTGAAGTAGTGAAAACACCAGTAGTACATTGCATACGTCTGAACCGGATGGATGACACGTTCTGCCTTGTAGCCAAAGAACTGATATACAGGGAAGTAGTAAAAGATGGGGTAGAGGATCAAGGGACCCAAGTATTCCCAGAAAAAGAGCGTACGATAAGAAACTTGTGGGCCCAAGTCCTTGAAGATAACAGTTATGTTGTCCGAGTTGTCGCTACAATATTCTCTGAGGCTTTTCTTGTAGTTAAGAACAGTAGGCCTCTCCTTTGAACCAGGTTGAATGGGAAGAGTTAGCCTTTGCCTAGCCGGGTAGAACTTTTTGGCTGTTTCAACAAAACAAGGAAATCAGATAGCTGCACTTTACATAAAAACTGACATCGAACTACATGTATGCATCCTAAATGACAGGAAACTTTCCACTGCTTAAGAAACATGTAACAATATCGAGCAAAAATATCAAATGTTCCAGGTATAACTATAAGAACTATAGGTAAGAGACTATCAAGTCTAAGTAGTTTTAAATTCCCTTTTGTTTTTCCTTCTTCGTAAAACTCATAGTGGGGTGGAGGATTCTACAATAAATGTTAAGGGACTTCATGTCTAATCTTAGCTGACAACAATAAGAGAGCCATGTCACAACAATGCTGATCTTCAAAGTAAATATCAGGTAGATAATGCAAACGGAACTGCATAAGCCTGCAAAGCATGGTTTTCTTTTCTTAATAAGAAAATTCCCCACTCTAGCCACAATGCATACTAAAAGCCAGAAGGCATGAAGCAACTGCAGAATATTAGAGGAAACAAAATATACCATCATGGTAGTATGATAACCATTTGGATTTAGCAGCTATTCTAATGCACTCCTCGTTGGTTGAAATACAAATTTATGTAGTAATACTGAAAAAGATACCTCTTCATTCAATTTTTTGACAATGATTCCTCTAAAATTTATGACCAAAAAAAAAAAAGAAAGAAAGAAAAAAACCTTGCAATAGTCCTCGCCCAACAATTTTATTTATGATAAGATAGCAAGGTACTAGGAAGGTTACCTCTCCCAATTCTCTAAAGAGAATACACAGAATTGTCAAAAGATACCCCCAGCAAGCAAAACCACCTAAATAACAATCTTTCTAGCACGTTCTATCTAACAAAATACCTTGGGGCCCACTACATACGTATGCATATACACTTTTACAATTGGGGGGCTATCACCTTGCTAGGGATGGGGAGGGGAGGGATTGCCTATGTAGCATCTAGAATGCCAAGTATGCATTTTGTAAGAAAAATGAGAGGAAAGATACTTTTCATTAGTTTTCACACCACAACCATGCTGATATGAACATTTATTTAAAGCCGTTAAGGTGCATTAAAAATCATATTGAGCCCCAAAAATGTATTTTAAACCCCATTCTACGAAATCAAAAGGCAACTAACCATCTATAACGAAATCATTTCATCCTTTGCCTATCGTAAGTCTAGAGAAATGATAACTCTATGCAATATAATCAAGAACGATAAACATATAGTTGTAAAAAGCCAGAAAGATCAGCATACCCGAGCACAGAAGGCCTATTCTCATCTTCTGTAATCATAGAAGTTATAAAGACTAATTTTCTGGAAGCATGGCACAGGAAGAATACAATGGACTTCTTCAAATACTTTACCATTTACGTACTAGTAACAAAATTTTGAGTCCTCAGCAATTCATACCCAAAAATTAAACTGCTAGGCTAGGCTGAATTTAATTTTTAGATTTATCCTTTTAATAACTACAAATAAATGGGCAAACCACAAGCAGATGCATGACTTAAGTAACTAGAGCAAAGCTCAACAATTCAAGGCATATGCCGGTTCGAATTTTTCCACCCTGTCACTCACTACCATAAAAATGCAAATCTAAGCTAATAAAAGAGCATGTGTGCAACACAATTAAAGAAGGCATTCTACTATCTTGCACTCACTTCTCTTATAAATCGCATCCTGTAGATCTGCCACTGAAGCCTGCAAAAAACAAAACATCAATTTCCATGAAACTTAAAGTCCCGTCTTCAACTCATCTGTAAGAAGCCAAATTGGTAGGTCTACAAACAGAACACAGCCACCAAAACAAGTTGTACTCTTCTCATCCTATCAAGAATCGAGAAGGGAAGTGATAAAAAAACAGTAAATCAATCAAAATCGAAACACTTACAGAGTCGCTAAGTTGAATACCCCCTTTAACAACCTCTCTCCCGCTGCGGGAAACTACCGAGACCTTCATTTTTGCAGCCAAATTAGAGACCCAGTTGGGGAATAAGCCTATTATTTGTACCCAGATCCTGAAAAGAGCAGAATGAGAAGACCCAGAACCAAAAAAAATGGTTTTCTGATGAGATCCGCAAATGGGTGTGAATTTAAAATTGGAAAAAGTTTCTGGGTTTGAAGTGGGAGGTTGGGAAGTAGGCTATTAAATGGGGTGCAGTTGGGGTAGGAGAGCTAATTCCGATGACTGATGAACCGTGTCGCTAATCATCTCCTTATTGCAATTCGACACATCGTTCTGTCTGTGAGGCTGGAGGCTGACACCCAACTGAATAAATAAATTTATTGGGATGAACGTGAACCTAAATTCCTAGTTGCAGCAAAAATTTGCCATGGATTAGTGAAGAGAATGTGCCTGTGTCATCACTCCAAAAATCTAAGAATTGGTAGTGAGTTTAAAGAAGAGCAAATGATAATTATAGAGAAAATATCTAAAAGCCAATCTCATTTATTTTGAGCCCATCTTGCATTTATGTGGCCAATTTAGAGTTAAAATTTTGACAATGGGTGAAATATTGGAGTTTGGGATCACTTCATCTTAAATGAAACTTTATTATTGAGGAAGATTTTAGATGCTTTAGGATATAGAATTTTAAATCAACACAACAATTATAAACACTAATAAATATTATGTAACTTTTAAATAAGTAAATAAGTATATTTGTTGAAATTTTCTTAAAATAAAAAATTGTAAAAGAAAATATAGTTTACCAATGATTTTTTAAAGTGAAAACTATATATTATTTGTACGGTCCTAATAGGTAAAATTAGAATTATATTGTAATTTTTAAAAGTATTTATGAAAATGTGATACTTTTAAAAATATTTAGAAAAATATTGTAGTTTTGCAGTAATTACATTCTCTTCTCTTCTCTCTCAATATCCAATAATCTCCACTCATGACTCACATTTTATTCTCTTTCTTCTTTTCCTTTCTTTTTCTTAAACCAATAGGTTAATTCAAAAAATTCAAATTGAACTAATTCATTTATATATCTTTTCTTAGATAAAGATGACTTATATACCTTTAAACATAATGTGAACACAATTAAAAATTGTAGCAAAATCTAAAATTAATCAAATGTTATAAATAAAATAAATTTATGGTTCGATGCAATTAGAAATAAAAGCTAATATATACTTTAATAATTACTAACTACTAAATTAAATTGGTAACACTTACACACATAAAGCTCAAATTAGTAATATTACAATTTTACACTTAAAATTTGATTTTTATTTCAATTTGGTCCCTAGACTAAATGATTTACATTTTTAATCACAATTAATCTAAAATAATTATGACGTGAAATTTTAAATTCAATTTTAAAAGTGATGAAAAAACAATGAAACTCAATTAATTATAATTCATTTAATTAAATTAAATTTATTAGCATACATTAACATTAAAGACAGAAAAATGGGTATTCAATGGAAAATCAATGTTCAAAAATATAAATTTTGAAATCTAGAGACCAAATTGAAAGAAAAATCAAATGTCAAGAGTAAAATTGTAATATTTTGAAACCGATTTCAATAAATTTTCAAACTTTAATTTTAACCAAAATATCATTATTTATTTTCAATGATAAAACAAAGTATTTAATATGGTATTTTTTTAAAAACAGTTTATTTAATAGTTTAAATGTGAAATTATCTATGATCTCCCTATATCCACCGTCAACTAAAAGGGGTAGGAGGGGAAATCAAATGAATGGTACTCTTATAATTAATCACTAAAATAGGCTAAAAAGGAAATAAAATGTTTCTTCTTCATAGTCCCTTTTAGCTAGCATAGATAGATAAAATACGTTGCTGTTATTATTATTATTTATAGAATTAGAAAATAAATACAATGTTAATTAAAATGTATTGTCAATATAATAACTTTATTATCAATACAATAACTTAGTGTTTCCCACTAGTTCGGGTTGGTTTGGGTTATTTGAACTAAACTTATAAAGTTTTCATCTAATTTAATTAATAATTTCATTTAAATCATATTTAGATGAATATCTCTCACATAACCTATAGTTTTAATTCAATTACATCAAATCAAATTAATAATTAATTAATCTTCCAATTAATTAATTACTAAATTAAATATCACAATTTAATTTAACCTACATGCGAGTCATATTCAATTATATTTACCTCTGTATTCTTACGTACTAGTGCTTCTCTCATGAACAATCTTTTATGGTCCAACTATTAAAGAGAAACCCTCTCGGGCCAGTGAGAGGGTAGGGATCCTTTGTTCAAGTCTCAGAGACACCAGGAACAATCATCTACTTACCCTAAAATCGGGAATGAGCGAAATTCATCTTGTATTATTATGTTCTCAGCTCCTCACTTGGTCTTGTCCCTAAAATAGTATACATATAGACTCTTTAGGCTCCCCATATGATAAATATAGAGTGAAATCCAAAATGGTAAACACAAAAGTGTATACATAAAAAATATTACATATATTTTGAACACACTAAAAAAAAACTTATTAAACACAAAAGTGAAATTGTATAAATTCTTAGATACTCTACAAAAGGTTAAAAAACATTGTTGGTCCCTAAACTTTAATGAAAGTAACAATTTATTCCCTAAATTTTGGTTTATAATGATTGAGTCCTATACTTTTAATTTTGTAACAATTTAACCCCTTGACTTAATATGTATTGATTTGATTTTTGTACTTTCAAATTTGTAACAACATAGTCCCTAACATAGAAAATTCATCAAAATTAGATGTCAAAATTTATTAATTTATTATGTAGATATTTTAGTATATAAAAACATTGAGTCTCTAACTTGTTCATCGGTTTATTTATGCAAAAAAAATCTCATTAAACCTTAACACTAATTTCTACGATAGGGGCTAAATTATTACAAAATTTAATATAAAGAAACTAGATTGTTATATAGTAAAGTTTAGGATCTAAATTGTTACAAACCAAAATTCACTAACTAAATTATTACTTTTACGAGAGTTTATAAACTAAAAGTGATTTTTAGTCTTTATAAAATTTGGAGATCTATCAAATATAAACTTAATTGCTTTATATATTTATTTGATACAATTATAAAAGTTAAGAATGTAATATATATTGCTTGAAACCAAAAATTAAATAAAATTTTTTATGGTTGATATTAAGTTAAAATATAGTTATCATAAACGACAAAGAAAAATCAAACAAAGAAAATAAGGGTATTTAGGTCATTTTGTTCATCAAGATTGCCTCAGGTGTGACACCGACAACAGCAACCATTTTTTTCCATTCAGATCTCTCTTATCAAGAAAAACAACCATATTTTCATAAATATTTTGTACTTTTCTAAATAATTTTTTGAAGTAAAATATTTTAAAAAATGATCCGTCCTAATACTCATGTTGAAATGTTTACATTAAAAGAAGCAATCTCTGATTAAGGTATGTTATCTATAATTCTATATCATACTCAATCTACTACAACTTTGATCAAATAATTACTAAGGCATCAAAGTGTGTTAGACATAACATCACATTAGTGCGAGTGAACTGGCTTGCAATTATCAAGAAGACGACGTGACTCGTCCAATTGACTTAATTTGTGCTCGAATTGTCATATCTACCCATCAATTTAGAAGCATCTTTAAAAAGTGAATAAAAAATAAAGGAATTTATAGATGAAAGTAATGTTTATAAGTTTAGTTTTTTTTTTTTTTAATGATTATCAAAGATGATGTAAGTATTATGACATGTAAATTGATCACCACCCGTTTAAAAAAAAAAAGTTGTATAACTAAAACATGCAACTTTTGAAGGACCATATCAGAATCTTTTAGTTTTAATCAATCAAGACAAATAAAAGAATGGTATAATTGAAAGAGAAATTGCGCAGAATGGCTAAAACGAGATGTCCATTTGAAAATATAACCAATTTTTTAATTTTATGATTTATGGCCAGAATGTTATATGTAGGAACCCTCAATCAAATAGTTATATCTTCATGTATTTTTGGCAAATCTACACGTGGAAGATCGTTTATCTTTCTTCGTTAAATTTGTTTTTGATTTAGAAAACCAAACTCTTCATCTTCCCTTTTTTGTTCAAAACCATTTCTCTTCTCAATTAAATGGAAAAACAACGAGAACCAATCTTTTCTTCTCCCAATTTCAAGTTATCAACTATTTAACTCAACTATCAAATATTCTCTTCGAGCTCCTTCTCCAACAATAAGGTTTCTTTTTCGAACTTTTTCTGTAGTTCAAAAAATAGTTTTTTCTTTTAATCCATGAATCCAAATGTTCCAATTTAGAACGAATTCGATTCGGTAACATAAATCATCTTATACATGAAATTTGTGGGTCAAACTCATGATTTGACTCATTTTCCATTTGTTTCGATATGTATCGTAGTCCATTTTTTGTAATATTGGTGATGAGTTCTAAAAGGTTTGCGATATGGAGGTGTTTTAGAGGATTGAATGGGGGTATTGGAAGGATGGAGATGAAAGGTGGGGGTGGGAGGGTTTTCGATGGACATGAAAGGTTGGAGATGAAAGATTGGGGATATGGGAAGGTTTGCATTGAATATGGAAGTTTGAAGATGGAAGGTGGTTTATTGAAGGATTTCTCGTTGGAATATGGAAGGTTTATGTGGGGAGATGTGTTGGTTTTTGCAGGTATTAAATGCTATTATTGATTTCGTTGTTGTTTTGGGTTATATCCTATAATTATTGGATTAGAGTTTATTCATCCAAAGTACATTGTATCTGCATTTGTAGATTTTAATAATTTTTTAAAAACATGGATGAGATTTTTCTCCATTATCATTGTAGATTTGAGGAAGATTTTCGATGGTGTATTTTGAATATAAGCTATTTTCATAGCACAATATAACTCACTTTAGTTGTTTTTTTAGGTGTTAAAAGGTATTTTTTTTGTTGTTACAAGGTATAAGATTAATATAGTCTAATTTAAATTGTCTTAGGTATTTTGTATTACTAAAAGAGTAATGAAAATTTTAGCTAATTTTAGTATAAGGTATTTGTGTGGCAAAACTATGAAGAGAAATCTAGCATTTTATAGTAGAACACATACGTGAAATGCTATGAATATGAAGTAAATGAATGAGGAAAATAAGACAAAACAAATACCCTCCTTATAAATACGAAAATAGATAATTAATAAAACATAGAGGGTTTGTTGGTTAATAAAGAAGTGGGGTGAGTGAGTATATGACATATGATGGAGATCCCAAATTAGGTTTTATTTTCATATACATAATATTTTTGTATTCCAAATTAGATATATACTTCTTTTGACACAATTTTTGAAACTTTTACCGTATCAAAGAATTTTATGTTAGGTAATATATTTGTTACTTTGTTGTTAATAACCATTCTTTTGCTTGTTTTTAGGAGTTGAATTTTCAAAGTTGGTTCACTACCAGAAATCACCAACATTCCTTAATTTGAGGGATTTGTTTGTTTTTATTTGAAATTTTAATTTGTTAGTATTTTAGCTAGATATTTTGTTGGGGTATTTTTGATATTTGATCAATTCTATTAAAAAATCTAAAACAATTGTTTGGCCATTTATTCAAAGAAAAAGTTTGATGGTCATTTTTTAAAAGGTCCATTAGATTTTGACCAGTTGTCCAAAGAACCCTAATTAAAACAGGTAAATAAGTTAATAAAATTTATGGAGGAAAGACGAATAGAGATTTAAGTTTAGAAAATAGGCATTTACGCATATCCCACATATTTATTATTTGTAAGAAGAGGTTTTAAAATAAAAAATTATCTTTGGGTCATATATTTCATAAATGTACTTAAATTTCAAAATTTTCATTCAACACTTCTAGAGATAATTTTAGAAAATCTTACAATTCTTTCTATTTTTTTTAATTTATGACTGATGAGATTTTCTTTTTCTTAATTGTAAGGGTGTTCTTTCATCTTCTTAATGAGATTTAGTTAACCATTGTACGGATGTTGAATGGTTTCAAATATTTGTTTTTTCTCTTTTATCTATATATACGAGACTCATTTCAAATATATACAATGGTAATTCAAATATATATGAGGTTATTTCAAATACATTTAGAAGAAGTATAAATTTATGGTTATATAATATGTACACCATATTTTAATTTTAGTCTCCTTTCAATTGAATTATATATTCTACATACTTTGTCATATATACACATGTATATTTAGTTATTTTACAGATATGTACCTCATATTATTTGCTACAAATTAGATCAAATTATTTTTTTAAAAAAAACTAATAGAATTTGTAGAGTTCAAATTCTTAAGTTAGTACTATGAAATAAGTTAGTGCTATGAATGTGTTAGTAATTTTTCCCCTACAATATATATACAAATATTCGATTGTATATGTGATATATATTGTAGGGAAAACTGTATGAATTTACAATTTACAATATACAGTCGCATATTATATATTAACTATATTTAAACAATAGTGGTAGATGATATTGCAGCCACAATAAATCCATATATATTTAAAATTGAAATTGAAAACAAAATGTACAAATACACCTAGATCAATTGTCCATCCATTTTCAACCTTAGACTAGATCGACCAGATATATATGAATTATTTCAAACAAATTCAGATATATATGAATTATTTGAAATAAACTTAGATACATATGGTTTATATATGAGTATGAAAAAAAAGAGAAGAAAATATTTAACTTTCTCACTCAGCCGCATGACCCCCATCTTCTTCTTTCACGCGAGCATATGCCTCCCCAGATCGTGAGAGAACCTAACGATGATGGCAACCTCCATCAATCACTATTCACCTGTAATTGACAACTGCACCACCATCATTCGAGCCTACGATCATGCTCTATCGCGAAGTCACATTGAACGACAACGTCAATTCCTCTCTTGGCAATCTCAAGCTTTGTCCATCGCCAACCGCTTGCAACTTGCATCATTGGAAAGAAGAAAAAGAGAGTGAGGAGGAAGAGAGGATTCAATTAGGAGAAAGAAGGAGAATGAATTAGGGGATTTCAACTATTTTTCCTTTTTTGAAAGAAACATTGATGGGCACATGGATACGCAAAACCCTAGGTAACTATTTTTAATTTTTTGTTTTATAAAAATCATGGATGAGGCCTTGATGGTAAATAGGCTCCATTATTAGTGAAAATTTATAGTCCATTGGGTTATATTTGAAATAAATTGAATATAGAAGACAATAGTATAATATAGACCTACAATTAAGACCTTCTATATAGAAATCCTTTGCAAAAAAAAAAAAAAAAAAAAAAAAAAAAAAAAAAAAACAAAACAAAAAACAAAAAACAAAAAACAAAAATGAAGCCTAACCCACATATGAAAGATGTAAAATGTCGCAAATGCCCTTACTACTCATATGTACTCGATATACTTGATACACTATTATCTTCACTTGATATACTATTGATATATCTTGATACACTATTCTTAGGAAACTTAATGCTTTGATGTTTTTGTTGTATAAACTTGATACATTTGGCTGATATACTTGATAATGATGCACTTAACTAATAAAATTTTCGATAAATTAGTCAATCATGCACTCGTTTATAATGTTAATAAACTTAATACATTTGATTGATATACTTGATACTGATATACTTGATTGATATACTAGTGATAAACTTGATAATGATGCACTTTTTTGTAATACTGAAACACTTGACTTATATACTATGTTGAAATTTATGCCCTAAAGCCTCGTAGTTAATTTGTTATTTGATATAATAATTGATTATCTTAAATATGCAATAACGAACTATCCATTACGAGAAAAATCCAAGGTCATTTCATGAGACTTAAACAGTATATAGTGGACATACAAATGGATAATGTTCAAGTAATAACCTAAAGGGTCTATAGTGAAGGAACCTGTTTTATAGAGATATTTGAGTGGAAACGAATCGTACAAATTCCATTTTGATTTAAAAACTAAATTTACAGTAAACATACAAGATATGCATTCTATGTATAAATTATAGCATGCATGAAAAAAGAAAAGGATTCAAGAGATACTACCTTTGAAGAACTTTTCTTCTTGTAAATCCCTCAAACGCTTACGAACTAAAAAACAACAACAAACTCGAAGACCCTTTTCAAGAATTCTCGAACCAACAAGAGACACAACCACTAGGAGCCTTTGGTATTCTCAGGGTGAGAGTCAAGGAGTGGTGGACTCTGACTATTTTGGTTTGGAGGAGGAAGAAGATTGAGAATACAGAACGTTTCTATTCTTTAATCGTATAGTGCTCTACGTTAGTCTTGTGAGGAAGAAGAGAAACAAATTTCTTTTTTTTTTCTTTCTTTTGTCATAAAAAACCAATTAACCACCCACTAAGGTTGTTGTAGAGAAATTAGGAATTATTATCGGAAATAATAAAATTAATATAAATAAATATGATAACTAACTTATCATATCTTATTTATATTAAACTATATGTTATATCAAATATAACACATAACATATAGTTTTAATATTGTATCATATACAATATAAACTAAAGTTCCTTATCTCTATTTTATGGCAATTAATATAAATCATATTCATATTAAATTTAACAACTATGAATCACATTCATAGTAAATATATTTGAATCCCATTCAAATATTTATTTCCTCCAATTAAACTATAATGTATCAAATACATTATAACAATTATATCATATATACTTGAATCATATATAATTAAATTCCCTCTTATTAATTTGAACAATTCAAATTAACCCAAAAACTGATTCTCAACTAAATTCTTTTGAGCTACCAAAGGAACCTTATGGGCCTGTGAATAAATAATTAAACTCTTTAATTACATTATCCACCATCCGTTAACTGTTGGACACTCCACTAAAGACCGATAGTTGCACTCTTTACACTACAAATATATTTTTGTGTCCATTGGATATAATCAATTAACAGTACGATGACTCTTCACAAATTACTCATAAGTACATCTGGGCTAGAATACCGTTTTGCCCTTGTAGTTACATCTAACTCCTTAAGTACCACTGCTCCCTCTAATGAACAATAGATCATAGTCCCACTCTGACTAAACCCCTCTCAGGCCAAGAGAGGGTGTGGCGCCACATTGTCAAGACTCAGAATCAGCCCTTAAGGAAGTAATTTATCTATTTAACCCTACTTCGGGGAAGGAGTGAATTCCATCTTGTGTAGTTGTGTTCCCAACTCCCCAATCAGACGAATCCCCAAAATGGTAGGCTTGTTGAGTCGGCGATCTGGCCACTCTCACCAATACAAATCAAAGGACCGCCCTCATAGACAAGAGTTCACAAGTCACTCAGGATTAAGGTCATGTTACCTATGGTCAACTTGGTGAAATGAAAGTCTCTATTATGAACGGTGTTATATAATGAGACTAAACATTTCATGGTCCGGTCTTATACAAACTAAATCTAATTTAATATATATATTTAATTAATTAATAAACATCATATGTTTATTTGTCTCCACCTCTTAAAATTAACTAATTAATTTTTTATGAATCAAATTCGTAAGAATTTAATACTTGAATCCTATTCAAATATTTCTTTCTTAATTATAGATTAGGTCTATAATTAACCATAACATATTAATCCCATTAATATGTTATTCCATCAATTGATTTGAACAATTCAAATCATTCCTCTTTTTCTTTGGTGAGCTAACAAGGGGATCTTATGGATATACAGATCAGAAACTTCAATGATATGAGATTAATTAATTAAACTCTTTAATTAAATTAATCCATATTCATTAACTATTGGGCACTCTGCTAAAGACCGATAGCTGCACTCTTCACACTATAAATATATTTATGTGTTCACGGATACAACCAATAACAACAATTAGTCCTTCATGAGTGTCCATAACACCAACTGGGTCAAATTACCATTTTACCCTGGAGTTACATTTGTATCCCTAAGTACCAGTGTTCCTATAATGAACAACCCGTTTATGGTCCAACCAATAAACAGAACCCCTCTCGAGCCAATGAGAGGGTAGGGCTTTTTGTTCAAGTCTCGGAGACACCACTAAAGGGGACACTCGTCTACTTACCCTGAAGTCGAGAATGAGCAAATTTCATCTTGTACTATTATGTTCCAACTTTTCACTCGGTCTTGTCCCTAAAATGGTAGGCTTATTGAATCGGAAAATTGGCCACTTTCCCCCATACAAATCAAAGAACAATCCCTCATGAATAGGAGTTCATAATACACTGAGGATTAACATTAAGTTGCCTAGGTCATTCAATTGAAATAGGAATCAAACTAGTTAATGGTGTTACATTTAGTGGTTACTATTTTGCCGTCCGATCTTATGCAAACTCATTGCATAGGATGCCCCAACTCGTGTGTCACCTACATGAACACGTTGGATCATTGCGTTTGTATTAAATACAAAGTGAGTCGTATCCATAGTGTCACTAGGATAAGGTACCCAACCTTATCCCTATTGAAGGAATCGGTGAAGGTCCATTGCGGAAGCGGGGATCAGTCCCAAATTCCAACTTTTATAGAGCAACGAATTTTATAGAATAAACAGAACAATTATGCATACAATCAAAATTTACAGCATGCCAAAATTAAAAGTGAAAAGGAAAAATTAGGGTTTGAAGAAAACCCTTACCTTTAAAAAACCTTTTCTTCTCGTGTATCCTCTTCTCCAAAATATCACGAACAAATCCAAATGGCCACCACCAAAAGTGTTCCCTCTGCATTCTCTAGGATGAGAATCCAAGGAGTTGTATGGGCTCTTGGAATTTTGGGAGAGAGGAAGATTGAGAGGAAGATTGAGATGAATTGAGAGGGGAGTGTTCTTTCTGGGAGATTTCTATGTTCAATTTTTTACATAGAGAGTTTTTTGTATCTTCTTCCACAGAATTTGTGAAGATCAATAAAAACCCATAACACCACACTTACACGTAGTGAATTGAGAGAGGTTAAGGGAGGGAAGTTATTTCCCTCCCATTAATTCAAAAATAAACATAAAAATAAAAAATTATTTTAAATTTAAATAAGACTATTATATATATATATATATATGTAACTATAGGTTACATGACATAAAACATATAACCTATAGTTTAATATTGTATCAATACATTATATTAATCATATCATATATAATTAAATTAAATTAATTATATCACATATAATTAATTCCCTCAAATAATTTGAACAATTCAAATTAATTCAAAATTGATTCTTATTTAATTCTTATTGAGCTACAGAGGAGACCTCATGGACCTATCGCTTGAAGCTCAAATGGTACTTGAATAATTAATTAATTAAACTCCTTTAATTAAATTATTCAACATCCATTAACTATTGGGCATTCCACTAAAGACCGACAACTGAACTCTTTGCACTACAAATATATTTCTGTGTCCATTGGATATAACCAGTCAACAGTACGATGACCCTTCACAAATTGCTCATAAGTACAGTTGAGCCAAAATTACCGTTTTACCTCTATAGTTACATCTAACTCCTTAAGTACCACTGATCCCTCCAATGAACAATAAGTCACAGTCCAACCATGACAAAACCCTTCTCGGGCCAAGAGAAGGTGTGACACCACATTGTTCAAGCCTCGGAATCAGCCCTTAAGGGAGCAATTTATTTACTTACCCCGACGTTAGAAAAGGAGTGTATTCTGTCTTATGTAGCTGTGTTCCTAGCTTCCCAATCAGACGAATCTCTAAGATGGTAGGCTTATTGAGTCGGCGAACTGGCCACTCTCACCCATACAAATCAAAGGACCGTCTTCATAGGCAAGAGTTTACAACTCACTTAGGATTCATGTCATGTTATCTATGGTCATCTTGGTGAAATGTAAGTTCTATTATGAACGATGTTATATAATGAGACTAGTTATTTCATGGTCCAGTCTTATACAAATTCATTTGTATAGAATACTCTTGCTCACATGTCTCCACATGAATGATCCGGATCAAATCATTTGTAGCACTTTACAACAATTGTAACATCTACAAAACGAGCTGTATTCGTAGTACACCAGGATAAGGTATCTAGCCTTATCCATCTACTACAGACCATTTAGGTTATCACTTAAACATGATCAATCTGTATGTCTCTACATACATGTTTGAGCTACAGATGATAACCTTGGATGTTAGTTTATTGGTTTGTGGGTTTAATGCTACTAAATGTCATATAAAATATCTCATATTTTATTAAACAAATAAAATGTTTGTACAATACAATTACAAACTATAGGACCTACGAGATTTAGGGCATCAACCCCAACACTATAGACCCTTTAGGCTGTTTCTAGAACATTGATCTCTATATGTCTCCACATATAATTCAAGACTCATAAGACAACCTTGGATGTTAGTTTATTGAATTTAGGGTTATTAAGACAAAATAGAATACAACAAAATCAATAACATTTATTGAATTAACATCGACAACTCTTTATTGATGATGATCAATTGATAACATTTACTATCTACGAGTTTTAGGGCATAAAACCCAACAATAGTTTATATTATATCATATGTAATATAACCTATAGTTTGATATTCTCTCATTTAACCTATAATATTTAATATGAATCAGATTCATATTAAATTTAGCTTATAGTATTTATATAAATTACATTCATATAATTAATATTCGAATCATATTCAACTATTAATTTCCTCTCAAATAAGACTTTATATTATAATGTATCAAATAAATTATATTAATTGTATCATATATAATTAATTATTTATATCATATATAATTAATTTCCTTAATTAATTGAACAATTCAAATTAATCCAAAATTCATTCAATTCTCATTAATCCTAGTTGAGCTACCGAGGGGACTTTATGGACTTATAAATTGAAATTCCAATGGTACTTGATAATTAATTAAACTCTTTAATTAAATTAATCAACTTCCATTAACTGTCTATCACTCCACTAAAGACCGACAACTACATTCTTCATACTATAGATATATTTTTGTGTCCATTGATATAACCAATCAACGGTGCGTTGACCCTTCACAAATTGCTTGTAAGTATAGTTAGGCCAAAATTATTGTTTTTCCCTTATAGTTACATCTAACTGCTTAAGTACCACTGATCCCTCTAATGAATAATAAGTCACTGTCCAACTATGACCAAACCCCTCTTCGACCAGGAGAATGTGTGGCGCCAAATTGTTTAAGGCCCGAAAGCAACCCTTAAGGGAGAAATTTCTCTACTTTCCCTAATAATAGGGAGTGAGTGAATTTCTTATTGTGACATTCCCTATTTTGAAGTTGTGTTCCCAGCTCCCTAATCAGACGAATCCCCAAAATATAAGGCATATTGAGTAAAAAATACTGGTCACTCTCATCTATGCAAATCAAAGGACCGCCGTCATAGGCAAGAGTTTATGACTTACTCATGATCTAGGTCATGTCACCTATGGTCATCCTGGTGAAATGTAAGTCTTTATTATGAAAAGTGTTATATAATGAGATTAGTTATTTCATGGTCCGGTCGTATACAAACTCCTTTGTATAGAATACTCTTATTCACATGTCTTCACACGAATAATCAGGATCAGATCATTTGTAGCACTTTACAATAATTGTAACAACTACAAAGTGGGCCGTAATCGTAGTGTCACAAGGATAAGGTACCCAACCTTATTCATCTACTACAAACTGTTTAGGTTATCACTTAAACATGATCCATATGTATATCTCCACATACATGTTTAAGTTACAGAAGATAACCTTGGATCTTAGTTTATTGGTTTTGTGGGTTAATGCTACTAAATGTAAAATAAAAGCCTTAGATTTTATTAGATAAATAAATTATTTGTACAGTACAATTACAAACTACAAGACCCATGAGATTTAGGGTATCAACCCCAATAATGTGTTTACTATGCTATTTTTATAGGTATTGAGCAACTAGGAGGTAGAACAAACCTCTGGAGTCCAAATAAGACAAAAACAAACCAAAACGAAGCTTCATAGCATCAACCGTGAAGAAAGGGTGAGAATTACCAAAATGCCCTTGGGAGCGTCACAACCCTGTACTTACCCTTTGCCTTACCCTTGAAGGTAGTAGCTGATGATCCACACGGTGTTGCAATACTTTAGAAGTTGATGGACATGGAAGTTGCGTGTGCGTCTGGCAAAGTGAGTAGCGTAACATCAACATAGCTACGCTTGAGGGCTACACTTCGATAGCAACGTTACAATGCTCCCCTTAGCATAGCTACACTCTGCTCTTAGTATAAATGAAAACTTGCTTTAGGTCATTCCATGCTCGATTTGACAGCCACCAACTTCATTCTCTCTGCATTTTTCCTTCCTAAACCTAAATTCCTTTAATTCTTCATTTATTTTGATTTTTAGACCATCATGGCACATGAGTGGCTAAGGTAAGTGCTTCTAGTTTAGGGATAGGTTTAAATTCATTTGATTTAGTTATGAAGACTTGAATTTAATGCTTTGTTGTTGTAATTCTCTGAATTCTTGACGAGTTTTATTATCTATGCTTGAATATATTGTGGCTTGATCACCCATAACGTTTTCTTTACTTTGCTATGAGAAAAATAAATCTATATGTTTATCTCCATTAAGGCACAAATTAGAGCATGCTTGTGATTAATTTGTAGATTATTTAGGATAATGCAATTGTTTCATTGCATGACTAATTATTCAAGAATCATATCATTAGTAATTTGAGGTCTTTCCCGGTTGCTAATGACCTTGGCTAGATTACCTAGGCTTACTATGGTATTTTAATTAATTTTACCTCTAATGGAACTAGTTAATTAAGCATCTAGACTAAGAAATTGCATGATTAATTATTCAAGAATCATATTGTTGGTTTTGATTGTAAGTCTAGCCAACGAGCCAAGAGTAGAATTGAGCATGCAGTGATCTTTAAAGTTTCAGTGAACAACCAACTGAATAAATGAATATCGAACTCCCAAAGCTAGACTTTAAATCAAATCAAGACATCACATTTAATTACATTTTTAAGTTCATGCTTTTAAATTCAAATGCAAAGCATACTACTCACAAATCCCCTCCCCCCGTTACCTCTCAAATTCATAAATTGGTCAATTCATCTCAGATTCTTCGTAGAGACGACCCGGTCTTGCCATTTCTCCTACGTTGTAGTGTAGGTAGTAAAGATTGGTGTTTATAAAAATTATTTGATTTGTTAGGGGTTTTCTTGCAATGGCAAATTCTCCAACGATCGAATTGAATGCTCTGAAAGTTAACTGACATGGGAGTCACACACGTGCGTACCTGTCAAAATGAGCAGCGTAACATCAGCATCGTTGCGCTTGAGGGCTACACTTCGATAGTAGTGTTGCAATGCTCTCCTGGGCATTTTGGTCATTTTTCATCCTTTCTTCATAGTTGATACTACAGAGCTCTGTTTGCTTCATTTTTGTCCCCTTTTGACTCCGGAGGTTGGTTTTACCTCATAGTTTCTCAATACCTACAAAATAGCATAATAAGCACATAAAATTCATGAATAGCCTGAAGCTAGGAAAAATAGCACTTTTATGGTGTTATCAAATATCTCAAACTTAATTCTTGCTTGTCTCGAGCAAGGAAGAAATACACACATTATGCACAAAAATATGCTTGCTTAATTGCCGACTCGTTACTCTTGTTTTAATAGTCTAACAAGATCATGCATGCATACAACAATGTAATCCAAAAACAAACAGTCAAATGAGGCAAGTTTAAGAAAGCTTCTTCAAATCTATTCATGCATAAGTGAGTTCAAAGCCCTCCTACCTAAGCCTAAGCAAAACGCGGAATGATTTATACTCAATTTGTTTTCCCTCTACTTTTGTTTAAAATGTTAAAAATTAAACTTCATAGACTCCAAAGTGGCAATAATATGCAAAAAGAAAAAAACAACCTCATTTCTTGTTATCCATTTTATTTTCTAAGCAAATGGAGAGTAGACCTTTTCCAGAGAATCTGCTTTCGTTTTGGCTTGCCCACACAGATTACGTGAAAGACATCCGACTACGAGTCGAGTTTCTTTAAAGGTACCTAAGTTACCCATTTCTCGGGAACACTTTAACTCAGAGGGAAACTACGAGTGTCATAGTCGCCCCAGGTTAATCATGCCCCTAGGAAAGCGGAGTAAACCTCTCTCTATTAACTTTATATATATATATATATATACTTTCCTTTTTCTTTTACCCCTTTTTTTTATTCTTATTTAGATAAATGAGAAAATCAGTTGGTTTGTTTCCTTATGCATGTATTACTAAGTTGAAGTTTGGGATAGTCTAATTATATTCCTAAGACCTTTCGGGAAGACAACAAAAATTTAAGCCCCATAAAGCAACTCTAAGCATGCAAGATATAGGATAGACAGACAAAGAACATCAACATGCATGAGAAACATAAGAATTTTTTTTTAAAAAGACTAAAAAGTCATGCTTATTTTCTTCCCACATCATCTCAAACATGCAAGATCCCAATGAGTGTATTATCAATAGTCATAATAATGGGCACAAGCAACAAAACTAACAAGCAATAAAATCACATAAGTCTAAACCCAGATGCTCAAAAACTGCCATATATGCTTCAACACAAAGCAAGCGATATTTAGGATTGCTGGAAAAGTGAAGAGGGTCTTCAAAGGTGAGTTCTTTCTTCTTCCCTCTAGTTTTTATTTAGAGCATGCTTAGGCTACTATTTTATGCATTGTGAATGTTGTGTTCTATTTTTATTTTTTTTTGTGCTATAAAATTCTAAAACAAAAATCAAAAGTAAAGAGATCACTTGCTTCCGCTGCGAGATTCAATCCCTTCGTACTACTAATACACTTGATTGATATATCACTGATAAACTTAATAATGATGCATTTGACTGAAATGATCCTTGAAATTTCCCTTCAAAACAAATATGTCAACGTCAATAGAAATGAAGCCCTTCCTAATCTTTATTATTTAGCAGCTCATAATGAAGAAATTAAGCTTAATCTCTATATAATATGATTATCATGATATATTTAGTATAGAGTTTTCAAAAACTATTCCGCAAAACTAGGATTATAAACAGCCTTTGGGTTTTAGTTACAATGATTAAATTAATCGAATTCAACTAATGATTCATTGTAGCTTATTCTGTACGTGGGCAACTTGCCTGTGTAACGTGTTCTTACATGTCACAAAGACCAGCAGTGAATATTGACCAATCTGTGTTAAGAGAATCCCTGTAGTGTTGACTTCCTATTGTCATCAACCTTTAAAATAAATGCCTCAAAGTGCTCATTAAGTTGGCTACTTTCTCAATTCTCATCAATCAGTGCAGCAGAAAACAGATTCAAGAAGATGAAGATAATGGAGTTGTCAGGGCTCTATTCCCTCTTTGGTTTTCTGCTATGTAGTCTAACTTTTCTACTTCTTGTTCAAGCCCAGGATCAGTCAGGTAAAAAAATCTTTCTTCCAGTGGTCTTCACTACAGAGAGTTGCATAAAGAATAAAAATTCAGATTGTTTTATTTACATGTTTCTCAGGATTCATTAGTTTAGACTGTGGAACCCCAGAAAATACGAGTTACACCGAAACGACGACCAAGATCGACTATGTTTCTGATGCACCCTACATAAACAGTGGTGTAAGTGGAAGCGTAGCTTCAGTTTATGGAGACGCCTACCAAAGGCAAATGAGGAAACTTAGAAGCTTCCCCCAAGGAATTAGAAATTGTTACAATGTAAGCGTTACAAAAGATACCAAATACTTGATTCGAGCAGGTTTCTTATATGGGAATTATGATAGCCTGAATTCTCTACCGAAATTTGATCTCTATATCGGGAATAGCTTATGGGAGACGATAAACTTCACCAAAGTTGATATTGACGTTTTCAAAGATCTCATACATATTACCTCCTCAAACAAAGTTCACATCGTCTGATCAATACAGGAAATGGGGTGCCATTTATCTCAGCCTTAGAATTTAGACCTTTACTCAACGTCACTTATCAAACATTATATATATAATATATACAATTTAAGTAGTCAAAAATCCCAACAATCAAAATTTGTTGTGAAGGTGGAGAGATAGAGAGAGAATGAGTGAGAATTTTGATAAAAAAAATTGGTTGAAATAAATCTTGCACTTTGAATCAAGGAAACTTTGAGTTTCCTTTTTCTAAAATATGTGTAATTAATTATAGGTTGGAGACAAAAAGGTAATTGGACCCTAATTTTTGTGTAATTAAGAAGTCATTTGGATAGTTTTGAAAATAATAGGAAAGTTGAACAAAAATGAAATATAGGACATTTATTAAGGCCTTGTGTGTTGTTATCCTTTATTTAGGTTTTGTGAAATGGGTCATAGCTGGGAGTTGGGTGGCAGGCAGATTGAATTATGGAAACCATATTTAGTGTAGAGATAATTGTATAGAGAGCTTCTTTATAGGGACCAAATAAAAAGTAACCCCAAAATCAAAAGTGAATGAAATTTAGCTCTCTGTTCGTATTATCATCATGTAAGATTACTATTTTAATCCTTCTTCTTTCTTCCTTTTACAAATTTTTTCTTTTTTTTCTTCATTCATTTTTATGAATTTCTTCTTCATTTTTTCTTTTTTTAGCGTTTCTTCTTCTTCTTCCTTTTTTTTTTTTGTGTTTTTTCTTCATTCTTTTTTCTTCTTTCGATTTTAGTTGGTTTGTCTTTGTCTGCATTCGTCTTCTTCTTCGCTTCTGCGTGCGTTTGTCTTTGTCTTTGTCTATGTTCATCTTCTTCTTCCATTGCGATGAGGAGTGAAAGCACGATAGGGAGTGGGAGTGAGATGTTGAGAACACAAATAGAATTACATAACAAAACTACTTTTATTGATAATGTTGTTAATCTTAAATAAAATCTAAACTGCATCTACGAAAAAAAAGAGAAAAAATAGCAACCCACCCTAGCTACAATTCACCTAAGTGGAAACAAAACTAGGAATAAAAAGAATACAAAAGCTAAAAATAGGGAACTGTTCTAACCAATGCAAAGAAACCTTTCATTCTCTCCCTTAATAAAAATGCTTAGAAGCAATTAGTTTTGCTCTCAACTTTCACATACTCCCAGCAACATTCGAAGCTTCTGAAAAACTTCCAATTTTAAGGGTTTAGTCATGATGTCTATGAAGGAAATTGGAAGCGAGATTTCCATGAGCAGCGGAAGCAAGATTATTCCAAATCACAATCATGAATGAACATATATTTACAGTCGATTTCAAATAAGCAGTTATGCAAATAATACATAAATTACAACATGAAAATCTCAAATGTACAAAGGGAAAAACTGTACGAATAAATGCAGAAGCGTCTCCACGCTCTGATACACATGACTTCTCGAACAACAGCAACCTCGAACGCTCGATCTACACGACCGCAACACCGCAACAAACACAGCATGAACACTTCGCGCTCGATCATGAACTCCTCAACGATCGCCTCAGTCACGAACTCCTCAGCAACATGAACGACCTCCAAAAAACCTTGACGGTGTCGAGTTAAGTCTGACACCACCAACAAGGCTACCTTGGTATTCTTGATGTGAGAATCCAGAGGGTGGGCTTTGTTCGGACTTGGTATAAGGCAGATGAAGGAGGAAACATCGATTGCGTACACGACTGGGCAAGTGGGAGATGGCGGAGACCTATCGTATATGTCTATGTCCAATCGTTTAGATAAATCTAAGTGATCATCTAGCAAAAGCTATGCGATCATTTAGCTCATCGTTTAGCTTGGTCTATCGCCTACAGACACTACACAATCGTTTACTTAGGGCAAACGATCGTTTAGCAAAACTATGCGATCGTTTAGTAAATACTGCACGATCGTTTAGCACTCCACTGCACGATTGTTTAGCTCACCCAGCCATCGTTTAGTAAATATGTATTTATTTGACGACTCTGTGAGTTTCTTTTGCGCGAGAGAGAAAACTCAAAAAACTTTTTAGCGTTTGTAAAACTTCTTTTCAAAATAGAAAAACCATTTTCCTTTTAAACTCACAGTTACCATGAACCTAATAACCATCCACTCACTTGGTTATTAAAGAAAAAGAATTAATTATCCAATAGTTAATATTATTATAAATATAATTGATAACCAACTTATCATACTATATTTATAACCTATAGTTTTAATATTTCATCTCATGAAACATATAAACCATAGTTTTTTTCCTATTTCATGGTACTTAATGTAAATTTCATTTACATCAATCCTCCACTAGATATATCTCATATATCATACNGATTATATCATATATAATCAAAATACCTCTTGTCAATTTGAACATTTCAAATCAACATCAAGAACTGATCCTCAACTAAATCCATTGAGCTACCAAGGGGGCCTCATGGACCTGTAGCTCGAAGCTCTAACGGTATGTGAATAACTGACTAAACTCTTTAGTTATGAGATCCACCATCCGTTAATTGTCAGGCACTCCACTAAAGACCAACCGCTGAACTCTCCTTACCACAGATATATTATGTGTCCATCTTAATCAATCAGCAGTGCGACAACCGTTCACAGATTGCTCGTAAGTACAGCTGGGCCAATAACCATTATGCCCCTGTAGTTACATCTATCTTCTTAAGTACCACTGATCCTTCTAATAAACATAAGTCATAGTCCTACTATGACTGAGTCTTCTCTTCCAAAGAGAAGCTGTGGCCACTATGTTCAAGCCTCGGAATCAGCCTTTAAGGGAGCAATCTCTCTACTTATCCTTGCTTCGGGAAAGAAGTGAATTCCATCTTGTGGATTGAGTTCCCAGCTCCCAGATCAGACAAGTCCCCAAAAAGATAGGCATGTTGAGTTGGCAATCTGGCCACTCTCACCCATAGTAATCAAAGGACCGTCCTTAAAGGCAGGAGTTCTCAAAACACTCAGGATTGAGGTCGTGTCACCTATGATCGTTTAGGTGAGATGTAAGTCTCTAGTATCAACGGTGTTATATACAGACTCTAATCATCTCGTGGTTCAAGTCTTATACAAACTCTTTGTATAGGACACCCTCGCTCCTCATCTCCACATGAATGGTCAGGATCAACCATCTGTAGTAGTTTACAACACTTGCAACCCTCTACAAAGCGGGTCGTATCCGTAGTGTCACAAGGATCAGGTATTCCATCTTAATCCTTATACTACAGACTTATTTAGGTTATCATTTAAGGTATGATCCACTTGTATATCACATATACATGCTTAAGTTCACATAAGATAATCAAGGAGCTTTGTTTATTGGATATGAGTAAATGCAAGAATTAAATAACACTTATTTTATTCATTGAACAATGTGTATCTTTACAAAACAACGAGACTCCGAGAGAATTAGAACACCAATCCCAACAATCTCCCACTTATCCTAATGACTCGGGAGACTAATGTACAATACAATTTTAAAAATGTACAATATACAATAAACTAGGGCATACCCCAGTATCATTTCCTACTTTCCCTAGACAAGATGCCGCATGTCTCGCAAATCCAGACTCTCCAGGTGACCCTCGAACACTTTAGTCGTGAGGGCCTTTGTAAAGGGATCAACAACATTGTGCTCCGATGCGATCTTTGTGACTATCACATCACTGCGATGCACAATCTCCCTGATCAGGTGATATTTCCATTCTATGTGCTTACCTCGACGATGACTCCGAGGCTCCTTCAAAATTTGCCACAATCCCGCTGTTATCACAATACAGTGTGATTGGCAAATCCATATTTGGAACAACTTCCAAATCTGAAAGGAACTTCCTTAGCCAAACAGCCTCCTTAGCTGTTTCACAAGCCATTACGTATTCGGCTTCTATCGTGGAGTCCGCGATGCATCCTTGCTTGATGCTTTGCCATACTACCGCCTCTCATTCAGAGTAAACATTAACCCTAATGTCGATTTGTGAGAATCTCGATCAGTCTGAAAGTCAGAGTCCATGTATCTTGTAAGGTTCAGATCCTTATCTCCATACACAAGCGTGTAGTCCCACGTTCTCCGAAGATACTTGATGATCGTCTTGACCACCATCCAGTGATCATATCCTAGATTAGACTGATACCGACTGACAATCCCTACTGCATAGCAAATGTCGGGTCTGTACACAATATCACATACATCAAGCTTCCTACAACAGAAGCATAGGGAATCCGTCTCATCTTCTCAATCTCTTAAGGCGTCTTAGGACATTGATTCTTAGGCAGAATGATTCCATGCCTGAAGGGTAATAAACCCCTCTTGGAATCCTGCATCCTGTACCTGATCAACATTTGATCATTGTACGATGCCTGAGACAGGGCTAACCATTTGTTCTTGCGATCCCAGATGATCTGGATCCCGAGAACATACTGTGCCTCACCCAAATCTTTCATTAGAATTGGGCAGTTAGCCAACTCTTAATGTCAGTCAGATACCTTACATCATTCCTAATGAGTAAGATATCATCCACATACAGTACCAGGAAAGCTACTGAGCTGTTGATGATCTTCTTATAAACATAAGGCTCATCAACGTTCTGGTCAAAACCAAACGACTTGACAGTAGTGTCAAATACGATGTTCCAAGATCTAGATACTTGTTTCAGCCCATAAATGGACCTATTAAGCTTGCAAACTCTTTGCTCTTGATTTGGAACTATGAACCCCTTTGGTTGAGTCATATAGATGGTTTCCTCAAGATTACCATTAAGAAAGGCAGTCTTGACGTCCATTTTCATATTTCATAATCATAAAATATGGCTATGGACAGAAGAATCCTGATAGACTTCAGCATGACAACAGGTGAGAAAGTTTCCTCATAGTCAACTCCCTCAACCTGGGTATAACCCTTTGCCACGAGCCTAGCGTTAAAGGTTTGCACCTTTCTATCTACACCTCTCTTTCGCTTAAAGATCCACTTATACCTAATAGGTCTTACCCCATCAATGAGACAAGAAATCGAGATTAAGTTCCTCTTAATATGAGGAACTACAAAAATATTATCCAGTAATAGATAACATTTCTTGTCAAAAAATAACTTCAGCCTGCCTACAACAATAGCTAAAAAAACCTCATGTGTACCGACTTGAAGAGTCATCTCTCCCTGTGGCAACGTTTGCCAGGAGCTGAATCCTTGGTAAGAGAAACTGACATGATTGGTAGCACCTGAATCTAGGATCCAGGCAGAATCATCATTCTCTACCAGTCACGTCTCCAAGACCAATAAATCATATTTACTGTCTTGTCTCCTCTTTTGGAGAGTAGTGGGATGGGATCGTTTGCCACGAAATTCGTTTCACACGATTCTTTCCAATGTAAGTAATCAGTCATTTTCAAAAGTTTTAAACGGAAATACTAACGAGTTGCTGAAAAGAAAAACACATTGACCTACATTAGGTTTTAAGCAAATACTCGTAAAAAAAACAACATCCAATAAGGTTTAGTAAAACTAACATGAACCCCATGTGACATCTAGTTTCACAATCACACTTCAAAGGTTTAGGATAAAAGTCGCCGAAGGGAGGTCAGTTATCCCTCTTCTAAATTGAGAAGTTCTCAACCAGTCATTAATACCAGAACAACTCTTGTTCCTATAACGACTAGCCATCATTGATTTGGCCAAGAGATCATTAACTTACTTAACAATCTCCCGTAAGTGTGACTCGCTATTTTAAGCCCTAAAGGTCCGTCTCAAAAGACCAATCCGAAGGGAAAAAATCTGATTGGGGCAAAACCTAAAGCGACCTTATCCATTTCTGGAGTTCACCTTGATATTGACCAACTGCATAAAACCCATCCGAATGGGGATGCTCCGAAGGAGACACGAGGGCGTACAGAATGATCTCACGGTGTGAACCAATGACAGAGACCATAGGACGTGTTGACACACACCCTTAACTCACTTACTATAAACACTCTCTCCGTTCACCTTGATATTTACTCATGCAAACACCATCCGAAGGGGAATGCATCCTGGGCACCAGAGGCCAAACATGAATCTCATGGTGTGAACATATAGGGAGAAACGTGAGTGGAATCATAGACATATCTGATACGCCTCTTCTTCCCACTGAGTATTTTATAACCTAGGGTTTAACTTACTTAGAAAAAACACGGCTAAGGATTTTAACTAAGTGACTTTTAGGTTTTCCAAAGAGTAACATTTACCTTGGATAGTGAAACAACTTTTGATCATCATCCATTAAACTCTTTAACAGAGTCTTTGACCAAAACGTCGCATACTTGTTGAAAATCTATCTAATTCACCATTCCAGGTAGGTTCCCAAGTAGATGTTACGTTTTCGTCAACTTAAGAACCCCAGCCTAGACAGAACCCGCCTTAGACAAAAGATCCCTTGTAGGTAGGTTTACAATAAATTTAATCTTTTATTCGATCAATTTAATCCTATTAAACCGATTTTAAAAGATTAATCAAGGTTAATAAACTCTTTAGAACCACTTGAACTTAGGTCTATCTCATTCCAATTTTAAAACCCTTTTAAAAAACTTGAGTTCACCCTAAGTCCGCATGCAACTCTGAATTATCGATTTTAGGTCTAATTTTCTTTATAACACTTATAAGCGGAAACAACTACCACAATGCGAAGCTAACACATGCAATGCATTCATTACGCTTATAAACAGCCTAAGTGTCATGCTCAATGCATTTTCCATTCATTGCTACTTCTTTTATATAACACTTATACAAAACAGCAATGAAATAAGCAAAACATGCTTCCATTCACCCTTAGACTATAACATTTATAATAAAAGGATGATGCATGATGATGCTCACTGCATGCAAAATATAACTCTTATATTTCATGATACATGTGCATGCTTTCAAATAATTTCTTCATGTAATATTATAACATTTATAATACATGATGCATGAATAATTGCACAACCTAAGGTGGGTTTTTAACTATATGACAAACACTTTGACATATAAGTACCATACATCACATGTATAAGCAATAAAAGTTGATGAACTGGGAGAAATTGCCTTAAAAACACAAAAGGAAAGCTAACTATTACAAAGACAAGGAGTCTCCAGTTCAGACAGGCGAACTGGGTCTTGACCGCTCGAGCAAAACATCGCTTCTCCAACCAACCATCGTGTACTAAGCACCCCGTAATCGTCTAGATGATAAAACAAACTCTTTGCTCTATCGCTTACCAGCGCGCCCAGAGCTAAACGATCGTTTAACATTGACTATACGATCGTTCAGAAAAATCCGAACGATCGTTTAGCTATTACTACACGATCTTGTACCTTTACTAAGTGATGAAGCCTGAAGTACACGATCTCTTAACGCACTCCACACGACGCCTGCCTTCCGCGATCGTCTAAGTGACTACGATGGCGCGAAGCACCATCACCTAAGTGATCGCTTAGCTAGCGCCTCCGTATCACATACGCGTGATCGCATAGGTAGTAACTAAGCGATGAAGCTTGCTAACTACACAATCGTTTAGCGGGCGCTATTAAACGACGAGCATCGCATGCTCCCATTACGATCGCCTATCTCCAGCGCCTACGCGATCGGGCAACCAACTCTATGCGATATGGTAAACGACTTACCCCATCACTTAGCATTAACTAAACGATCGATTAGAAAATACTACACGATCGTCTAGAAAAAACTACTAAACGATCGCTTAATAAAATCCCAACGATTATTTACCTGAGGCTACACGATCCGACCAATGCTTGGTCTTCTTCTTCATTGAGAACTGCATCGCGATGCACCGAAGCTTCATCACGAACGACTCAACGAACTCGAATTTTCGAAATACTGACTCAATTGCAAAGTTAATTTCGCCCAAAAACACAAGAGCATTTTAATTTTAAAAATTTTATCATTACAATATTGTGAACTTAATGCTTTTGGACGCAATATTGTATATTTTTATCATCGCAATCCTTCATTGTTTTATAACTTTGCACTATAATAACGTGCATTTCTGCCCATTATCACATCCCCAAATTTAAACAATTCTTGTCCTCAAGCATAAGCTAAAGTTTTTCTTTAGAAAGTCGACCGCCTACTCTTTCCTAGATTTCTCAAGGATGCCTTATTCAAATCCTATACACCAAAATCTCCTTATCTTATCCAAGTCTCTTCTTAAAGTATTTCTAAAATTTAGGGACCACAAGTTTAACCTTCAAAAAGACTTTACTAGATTCCAGGGCATCACATGATTTATTTCAATTAAAACTTTTTCGCTGGGGTATTTTCAAATGATTTTTATCCTTCGTATTTTAGACATTTTTTTTCTATGATCTTGTGCTGATCCAAGTGCCTAGTCTTCGTTTTGGCTTGCCCCCATGTGTGTCATGCAGACATCCAACTACGAGCAAGTTGCTTTTTCTCAGTCTAAACTCATGCCCATTTGGCAGTGGAGTTGCGATTATGCGTTGATCACGATTCCTACCTTCGTTTTGCCTTGCCCCCACCGGTGTCATGTGAACATCCAAGTATGAGTAGGATCTGATCGCAATGTTATGATTTGAAAATATTTTTTTTGTAAGGCTAAAAATAGCAAGGTCGAAAAATGAATATCGCACCCCCAAATTTAAAATGCGGCAATGTCCTCATTGCTAAAAGATCGAAAGAAATCATGCGATGCTCTTAGGAAGTTTCGTAAAGGGTCAGTTTGAAAGAAAGCTAGCAGACCACTAACTTCTAGAAATATTTCATGAGGTGACTGTTCTAAAATTAAGTTGACTCTAGTATATACAAAAAAAATAGAAGCATGCGTTTCATCATTGAAATCATAATTGGCAAAGAGAAATCATGCGGTGATTTATTAAATTGATCAATGTTAAATGATTGTGCCAACCAAAGAGGATGCGGTGATAAAATTTTCAAAATTAAAATGCGATGCGATAGTGCAAAATTTGGAATAAACAAAGTCAAGGAAAGATACAACTCCCAAATTTGCACTGTCGCCCGCATTATTTGTGGACGCATCCTGTTTTGCGGCGATTTGCTTTCTTTTAATTGTGGTGACAAAATAAAGTAGTTCAGTCTTCGTGTAGTGCCTCCACAATCGTTTACCTTGATCGTTTGCAAAGAAAAAACATTGAGAGGGTTAACTAAAAAAACAAAGTTAACAAAAAAATTTCTCTCTCTCTCTCTCTCTCTTTTTTTTTTTTTTGATATAAAGATGCAAAGATAACGATAATTGAAATAACATAAGAGTAGTGAGAGTTCATGAAAAATTGATAAGAAAAGGATATTCCAAAAGACTTGCGCCCCAGATGATTTTCTATTGCATGCCAGCGCAGGGGCCACTCGATCTTCCTTCATTCCGGATTTCTCAGGTCTACAAAGGTCTTTTCCCAATGAAAATCACCTCTGCAATATGCCTTGACTCTTTTCAGGTTAACCTTGAATGTACGGGTCCCTTCCTCATTAATCAGTTCAACTGCACCATGCGGGAATATTTCTTTAATTATAAAGGGTCCGGACTAGTGTGACTTTAATTTGCCAGGAAAGAGTCATAACTGTGAATTGAAAAGTAAGACCTTTTGTCCGACGTGGAGATTTTTGTCGCATAGCCAGTTGTCATGCCAACGTTCTGCTCGTTCTTCGTAAATTTTGGCATTTTCATAAGCTTGCGTTCTCTACTCATCAAGGTCGACCAATTGGAGTTTTCTTGCTTCCCCTGCTGCCTTTAAGTCAAAGTTAAGCTTTTTCACCACCCACAGCGCCTTGTGCTCCAGCTCTAGTGGTAAATGGCATGCTTTACCAAACACCAACGTATACGGAGGCATGCCTATAGGTGTTTTATAGGCGGTTCTGTATGCCCACGGCGCATTGTCTAGCTTTGTTGCCTAGTTTTTTCGCGAAGTGCAGAGGAAATGATCACATGTAGCTTTTCATTCTGCCCCAAAAATGCATACTTCAGGTGGTTAGGAAAGGTCTTCAGCTCTATTGTTGGTTGTTGTCTAAGGACGGTTTTGTTGTTTTTCTTTCTTCATTCACTGTCATATTAGCTTCTTGGGATGCGATCACCCCATCTTCCTTGTTTATTTTTTCTGCGATCGCATTGCATGCTACAATGGATGCGATAGCATCCTCATCTTCGTTTTCATCTTCAGGCTTCTCTTCGTCATTCAAACTCTATTCATCGTCGGATTCATTAAGATCTTCTTCATTAGGATATTTCATAGCTCGGATAATGTCAAACCTGAGCTTTTGTCCATTCACGCTCAAGGTGATCTCTCCTTTGTGCACATCAATCTGGGCACGACTGGTTGATAAAAATAGTCTCCCCAGGATGGTGGGCACATCCTTGTTGGCTTCGTAGTCCAGGATGATGAAGTCTGCTGGTAATATAAATTTGTCGATTGTAACCAACACATCTTTCACCTTCCCCTCTGGGTGCACAAGTAATCTATCCGCTAATTGGAGAATCACCGTCGTGGGTGCAAGTTGCCTCACATTCAGTTGCTTAAAAATTGACAGGAGCATCAAGTTAATACTGACCCCGAGATCGCATAGCGCTTGACCGATGTATAATCCTCCAATGGAGCAAGGTATAGTGAAACTCCCAGGGTCATGCATTTTCGATGGGATTATAGATTTTGAACTTTGCGTCAAATCCACAGTAGCGAACTTACCAGTGCCTCTCTTCTTTGTCACCATATCCTTTAGAAACTTCGCATATGCGGGCATCTCTTTAATTGCTTCAGTGAACAGAATATTAATATACAATTGTTTTAACATGTTCATGAAGCGTTGATACTGTACCTCATCATTTTTCTTCTTTCTGAGTCTCTGTGAAAATGGTGACAGTTGTATTCTTACGGTCCCTTATTCTTTTGGGTTTGAGGTGGACGCAATCTCTGGCTCTCTCGCCTTTTTTTCTCCAACTTCTTCTCGAGTCACCGCAATCTCTGGTTCTAGCGCAATTAGAGCAGTCTAGTTAGACTCCTTCTTCTCCCCTACCACAATCTTTCCACTCCGTAACATCACGACTTGACATTGCTATTTACCCGTACCCCCGGGTTGTATGGGAGTTTTGTTGAACTTGGCAGGGTTCCTTGCGGTCTATTCTTGAGTTCCAAATTGAATCTAGTCTATTTGAATTTCCAGATTGCGATTGGACGTCGCTTGGTTTTGAAGCAGAGTTTCGTTCTTTTCAATGTATTGCTTCAACAAACTTTGCAAAGAGGAAGATTGTGGCGCTTGCGAACTGCTGGTTTGATTACTCGTTTGACCGTTGGTTCACAGGAAAAATCTAGGTGGCCCTTCTTTCTTTACCACTGTTTGGAAATTTTGCTGTTGATTTTTCCACGCGAAATTAGGGTGGTTTCTCCACCCAGGTTTTTACATGTTAGAGAACGAATTATTCTTCACAAAACAAATTGACTCTGGGTTATGCGGGCATTCCTCCATTGCATGTCCTTCACCGTAAGTAGCACACCTTGCGGTTGTCTGGTTGATTGCATTCACTTGCCCACTATGCATTGATGGGCTGTTGATTGCGATTCCCTGTATCAAGTTCATCATTACAGTCATTTGACTCTGAAGGGATGCGATAGCACCATTGTTCGTGTCATTTTCCTTTATTCTCAGTCTTTGATCGCTTTCTCTCCAGTCCTCATGATTTTTAGAAATGCGATCAAGGATGTTCTTGGCCTCATCATAAGTATTATCCAGCAGACCTCCAGCTGCTGCCGCATTGGCAGCGGTCTGCGAAGCAGGGTTTAATTCGTGATAAAAAATCTCCATCTGTAAACAGTCTGGTAAGTAGTTATGCGGGCAATCTTTTACCAGCCTCTTAAACCTCGCCCAAGCATCACTGAGCGATTCGTCAATATCCTATTCAAAATTGGTGATCAATTTTTTTCTTTCTGCATTCTCCATTGGAGGGAAAGATTTCTTCATAAACTTCTCTACCACTTACTCCCATGAAGTAATCTCCCCCCGGTTCGAGAGAGTAAGCCCATTTTCGTGCCTGGTCACACAACGAAAATGGAAACAAAGTTTGTCGAACTTCCTCGGTGGAGATATTAGGGAACACAAAAGTGTTGTAGATCTCGATGAAACTCCGGAGGTGGGTGTGCAGGTCCTCGCCACGCCTTCCACTAAACTGTTCGACAGTAAGGATCATTTGCAACATCACCGGCTTCATTTCGAATCTCGATCGATCAAGAGCGAGCCTCATGATTCCTGGGGAGAAATCATAGAGGTTGGGCGATGCATAGTCCCGAATGGGCCTATTGCGGTCGTTCGCCAATAGGATGGGTTTCACCATAACATTATTTTCATTTGGTGCTCCATTTCCCGGTTGTTCCGCCATGTTATCTTTCTCTTATTGCTGTTGTTGGCGGCTATCTTTCAATCTTCGTTGGAATGTCCTTTGAATCTCTGGGTCGTAATGTGCCAGAGATTGAAAGCTGCAAAGAAAATCATAAAATTACTGTTAGCACAATGTATTGCTGAGTTCCTCGGCAATGGCGCCAAAAACTTGATGCGTTATTTTATGCGATGAAATAATGGAGTGGAATGTGTTGTGTAAACAAGTTTTCTCAGCAGAACCCAAGTATAAATTCTACTGAGTTTTCTGGTAAGCCCAGGGTCGAACTCAGGGACTAAGGGAAACAATATGCGGTGGTAATTTTTAGATTACTTTGCGGTAACAAATGATTCAAAGAGTTGGTTGGTTTGTTGTTACAGTATAAAAAGTTTGCGGCAGATTTGAGATAAGAGTGATTATGTGACAGATACACTGAGTATGTGGCGGAACGGGTTGAAAAGGTCTTTATCTAGTGTTTCCCAAGAATGTGTCAAACTATGCGATCATGCTACACTCATGCGACAGCAAATCATTTTCCAATGCAAATGCGGTGGCTCTTAATTTTAGGACGCATGTGATTAATGCGATAGTGTCTATAGAGCTTATTCCTAAGTCTCTACTTCTTGCCTATGCGATGATGCAAGATGCACACAAAGACAAGGTGACCGCATACAATCATAACCTATCTGTAGGATGCATGCGATGCGTTAGTAGCAAACATAGCTTATTCCTAACCTTCTATCTCTGGATTATGCGTTTCTATTCTGACTCTCCCGAGCCTAGATTCTAATCTGATTTTTTCAAGCCTAGATTCTATCCTTAGACTACCCTCCCGAGTATCTCTAATAGACGAATGACGTATACATAATACAAGATAATTGCATAGCTAAGAGCTTCTCAACCCATTCGACAGATTTAGCTACTCATGCGTAATGTATAGAGAGTGAACAGATATAAAGGTGCAATTTCCATTTATATAAATAAGTTCAAAGTACAAAATGACAATGGAGAATAAGGGTAGAAAGCCTGGTAATAATTCCTTGCTTCCCAAGGCTTTTACACTGTTATCTCTATTCTACTCAAAAGATGTTATTACTTCTGCAAGAATTAGCCCTCTCTCTGGTTTTGACGCTTCCGACACTCTTCCAAGTTCACCGGAACGATCTCTCCGTATAATCTCCCTTCACTCGTATATGCCTTCTAAGTAAAAGAAAACTATGAACAAGGCTACTTCTATCTATAGGGAAAATTATCTAACTGAACGAACTCCTTTACTGAAGGTGGCCTTCGGTATTTATAGAGCTTCGGGGTGAAAGGATTCTTCTCTCTTATGATTGCACTGATGGGATGACATTAATTCTCTATCTGATGCGCCGAATATTTGTCACCAAAAAGTTGAGTATACTTGTTACAGTAGATTGTTAACGGTTTATCAACTTAATTCGGAATCGATCGTCATCAGCTTTCTGTCCCATCGAAACCTTCTTGGGCAGATATTCACGATCGCAAATGATCGCATAGCCTTGCGTCAACGCAGTCTCTTAATGTGCTTGGACGTTAATTTCTTTGGATCGCATTTTCACCTTGCATCAACGCATTTTCTGCACAAAAATACATAAGTTAGTTGTTTTAATGCGATGGACGCATGCGACCGCAATATTGTGAATTTAATGCTTTTGGACGCAATATTGTATATTTTTATTATTGCAATCCTTCATTGTTTTATAACTTTGCGCTGTAATAATGTGCATTTCTGCCCGTTATCAAATCCCAACGATTGTTTATCTGAGGCTACACGATCCGACCAACGCTTAGTCTTCTTCTTCATTGAGAACTGCATCGCCATGCGCCGAAGCTTCATCACGAACGACTTGACAAACTCGAACTTTTCGAAATACATAGTCAATTGCAAAGTTAATTTCGCCCAAAAACAAAGGGCCCTTACAATTAACACTTTGTAATACTGAAAGCTTTAACAAAAAAGAAATTTAAACCCGAAACATTCATCATATTCATCCACAAATGCAGAAAACAGTTAACCACAAATGCAGAAACCCACTGCGACTGAAAAATGCGTTCAATTCAGATCTGTAATTTGGAATATCAGAGAACCTAGCTCTGATACCAATTGAAGGAAATCGAAAGCGAGATTTCCTTGAGCAGCGGAAGCAAGATTATTCCAAACCACAATCATGAATGAACATATATTTACAGTCGACTTTAAATAAGCAGTTATGCAAACAATACAGAAATTACAGCATGAAAATTTCAAATGTATAGAGGGAAAAACTGTACGAAAAAATGCAGAAGCGTCTCCACACTCCGATGAGGATGGCCGCTTGAACAACAGCAACCTCGAACGCTCGATCTACACGACCGCAACATCGCAACGAACACAGCACGAACACTTCACGGTCGATCACGAACTCCTCAACAACCGCCTCGGTCACGAACTCCTCAGCAATACGAATGGCCTCCAGAAAACCTCAACGATGTCGAGTTGAGTCTGACAATACCAGCAAGGCTACCTTGGTATTCTCGGTGTGAGAATCCAGAGGATGGGCTCTGTTTGGACTTGGTATGAGACAGACGAAGGAGGAAACACCGATCGAATATACGACCTGGGCAAGTGGGAGATGGGGGAGACCTATCGTATAGGTCGATGCCCAATCGTTTAGATAAACCTAAGCGATCGTCTAGAAAAAGCTATGCGATCGTTTAACTCATTTTTTAGCTCGGTCTATCGCCTACAAACACTACACGATCGTTTACTTGCAAGCAATCATCTAGCAAATCTATGCGATCGTTTAGTAAATACTGCACAATCATTTAGCTCTCCACTGCACGATCGTTTAGCTCACCCAGCCGTCATTTAGTAAATCTGTGTTTACTTGACGACCCCGTGAGTTTCTTTTATGCGAGAAGAAAACTCAAAATACTTTTTAGCGTTTGTAAAACTTTCTTTCAAAATAGAAAAACCATTTTCCTTTTAAACTCACAGTTAACATGAACCCAATAACTACCCACTTACTTGGTTATTAAAGAAAAATAATTTATTATCTAATAATTAATATTATTATAAATATAATTGATAACTAACTTATCATACTATATTTATAACCTATAGTTTTAATATTTCATCTCATGAAACATATAAACTTATAGTTCTTTTTCTATTCCATGGTACTTAATGTAAATTTCATTTACATCAATCCTCCACTAGATGTATCTCATATATCATACCGATTATATCATATATAATCAAAATACCTCTTGTCAATTTGAACATTTCAAATCAACATCAAGAACTGATCCTCAACTGAATCCATTGAGTTACCAAGGGGACCTCATGGGTCTGTAACTCGAAGCTCCAACGGTTCGTGAATAACTATCTAAACTCTTTAGTCACAAGATCCACTATCTGTTAACTGCCAGACACTCCACTAAAGACCGACAACTAAATTCTTCTTACCACAGATATATTATGTGTCCATCTTAACCAATCAGCAGTATGACAACCCTTCATAGATCGCTCGTAAGTATAGGTTGGCCAATAACCGTTATGCCCCTGTAGTTACATCTGTCTCCTTAAGTACCACTGATCCCTCTAATGAACATAAGTCATAATCCTACTATGACTGAGTCTTCTCTTCCAAAGAGAAGCTGTGGCCACTATGTTCAAACCGTGGAATCAGCCTTTAAGGGAGCAATCTCTCTACTTATCCCTGCTTCGGGAAAGGAGTGAATTTCATCTTGTAGATTGAGCTCCCAGCTCCCAGATCAAACAAGTCCCCAAAAAGGTAGGCATGTTGAGTTGACAATCTGGCCACTCTCACCCATACTAGTCAAAGAACCGCTCTCAAAGGCAGGAGTTCCCAAAACACTCAGGATTGAGGTCGTGTCGCCTATGATCGTTTAGGTAAGATGTAAGTCTCTAGTATCAACGGCGTTATATACAGAGTCTAATCATCTCGTGGTCCAGGTCTTATACAAACTCTTTGTCTAGGAAACCCCCGCTCCACGTCTCCACATGAACGGTCAGGATCAACCATCTGTAGTAGTTTACAACACTTGCAAACCTCTACAAAGCAGGTCGTATCCGTAGTGTCACCAGGATCAGATATCCCACCTTAATCCTTATATTACAGACCTATTTAAGTTATCACTTGCATGATCCACTTGTATATCACATATACATGCTTAAGTTCACATAAGATAACCAAGGAGGTTTGTTTATTGGATATGAGTAAATGCAAGAATTAAATAACACTTATTTTTATCATTGAACAATGTGTATCTTTACAAAACAATGAGACTCTGGGAGAATTAGGACACCAATCCTAACAGTCTACCACTTGATCTTGACTTCCATAATGAACCAATTCAGCTACACCATCTTTTGTATGATTTCTTAGAGAATGAAACCTCACATCAATATGGTTGCTTCAACCTGCATAATTGGATTTTTTTACAGCTTGATAGTTGAACTATTGTCACACAATATGGTAATGCAACTTTCATCTGAATAGTCCAACTCCTTTAAAATTCTCCTCACTCAAACTCCTTGACAAGCACAAATTGCAGCAGCTACAAACTCAACTTTTGTAGTTAATAAGGTAACAATGGGTTGTTTTGGAAACAACACCTGAACTCATTAAAAACACATACCTAGATGTACTCTTTCAATCCTCCGAATCTCCAGCATAGTCACTATCTGTATATGCCAACAATCCAACATTTCCTCTTTTTATGTAATGAATTCCATAATTCACAATCCCTTTTAAGTATCGAAGTATTTTTTTAGCTGCTTGTAGATGATCTTCCATTGGTTTTGACATGTACCTACTTATAAGACAAGTAGCAAACATCATATCGGGTTTTGTGGCAGTAATATACATTAAACTTCCCACTAATTGTTTGTAATATGTATCATCAACAGGGACACCATTTCCATCTTTACTCAATTTGGAACCATGAACAATTGGGCTGTTCACAGAGTTACTTTCCAACATGCCAAATCTTTTTAAAACCTCCAATGCATATTTCCTTTGACATATAAAAAATCCAGAAGATTGTTATAAAACCTCAATCCCAAGAAAGAATCGTATTTTTCACAAATCAGTCATATCAAATTCATGCAACATAGAATTCTTAAATTTAGTCATCATAGATTCATCATCACCAGTAAAAATTGAATCATCAACATACACACTTACAATGATAATTTTTCCTTCCAAACTTCTCTTGGTGAATAATGTTTGTTCGCTAATGCACCTTTGAAATCCTTCATTGATGAAATGTGTTTCAATTCGACTAAACCAAGCACGTGGAGCTTGTTTTAATTCATATAAAGCTTTATGCAATTTATAAACTAAGTGCTCATTATCCTTCTTTTGATACCCTTTTGGCTACTCTAAACATCTTTATTTAATTCACCATGGAGAAAAGCTGACTTTACATCAAGCTGAAAAAATATTCCAATCCTTTTGTGCAGCTAGAGCAATAATCATTCCTATTGTATCCATCCTTGGCACTAGTGCAAAAACATCTGTGTAGTCTACTCCATATTGTTGAGAATAGCCTTTAGCAACCAATCGATCCTTGTACTTATCAATTTTTTTCGTGCTCATTGTATTTGATTTTGTAGACCCACTTTACTCCAATCCTTTTAGCTCCAATTGGTAGTTTAATAAGTGTCCATGCTTTGTTTTTCTCAATAGATCTGATTTCATTGTCCATGGCCAACCTCTAATTTTCATCTTGTATAACATCCTCAAAATACAACGAATTAGTTGATATCCCTAGTGCCATATGAGCTTCATCCTCTGAAAGACATTCTTCACCAATATAATCATCCATCCATGTAGGAAGACGTGATCCTCATCATAGATGTTGTGGACAATCGTTGTATTTTCTTTCTCATCTGTGTCATCACCATCACCCAAATCAAAGTATACTGCTGCTATTTGTTTTGCATCCCAATCCCATTGTTTTTCTTCCTCAAAAGTTACATCTCTACTCACGAAAACCTTTTTATTGACCAGATCATATAGTCTATAACCTTTTGACTCCTCCTAACTCCCAATAACATACAAGAAATGCTTTTATTGTCTAATTTGGTTATTTTTGCATTTGGAACATGTGCATATGCTACACATCCAAAAACCCGAAAATGATCTACTGAGGGATTTATCCCACTCCAAGCCTCCTCTGGTGTGGTATCTTTGACCACCAAGGTAGGACATCTATTTAAGACATAGATGGTCCAATTTACTACTTCCGGCGAAAAGGTTTTTGGTATATTTTTCTCCGATAGCATTGAACGTACCATGTTTATTATCGTTCTATTTTTTCTTTTCGGTACACCATTCTGTTGCAGAATATAGATGGTCATTAATTGTCTTTTGATCCCCATTTTATTTGCAAAAATCATTGAACTCAACTGAATTAAATTCTCCTTCTCTATCAGTGCATAAACACTTAATAGGCAACTCAACTTCTCTCTCGACCAAGGACTTAAAGTATTTGAAAGAGTTAAAAGATTTTGACTTTTCTACCAAAAAATATACCCATGCTTTCCTGCTATAATCATCAATAAATAACATAATGTACCTTTTATTGCTATTGGATGTAGGAGTGATCGGGCCACAAATATCTGCATGAATAAGTTCCAGCTTTTGTGTTGCTCTCCAAGTGCTTCTCTTTGGAAAGGGATCTCAATGTTGTTTCCCTTTGATACAATCAGTGCACGTAGCATTTAAGGCACTAAATTGATGAAGCCCATATACCATGTTTTTGCACTGTAGAGTTCTCAAACCTTTGTAACTCAAATGTCCATATTGTCGATGCCAAAGATGAGATAAACTTTCAGCTTCAGCTTTTGTTTGAAGGCACTGATCAACTTATGCTTGAGAAGAAGTTTAGGTTAGCAAAATAAACATCTTGTTGCTGCTCATTTTTGTTTGAATAACTAAGCCTTTCTTTGGATGAAATATTTTGCATTTCCCTCCCTTGATCAAAATAGTCAAACCTTTTCTTGCATTTGTCCTATGCTCAAGAGATTGTTACTCATATCTGAAATGTAGTATACCTCAGTAACAACATGATTGACTCTATTCAGCAGCAACCCCACATTTTCTTTGCCCATCACATTCATTTTAGTGTTGTTTCCCAATTTCAATGAATGTCAGAAATCTTCATTGAGCTCATTAAACATGGATCGATCACTACACATATGATTAGAACACCCAAAATCAAGAAACCATGTATCTTCTCTTTTGACTCCATGTAATTCCTCATAGGAAATTAGAAGCATTTATACTTCTTCATCGATTTTGGCATTGTTTGGTTCTTTATTTTCAGGACACTCATATTGGTAATGTCCAAGTTTTTGGTATCGGTAACACTGCACATTTGCTTTGTTGAAATTCACTCGACCCTTTCCTCTGCCTCTTCCTCTGTAGTTGCCTCAACCCCCACCACTTCCTTCATCATTTGTCACCTTCAAGGCTTGCTCCTCTCTGCTTCGTCGCTGAAACTTTTGTTCATGTACTATCAAAGAACTTTGTAACTCATCAATAGTGAGAATATCGATATCATTTGACTCTTCAATGGAATAAACTATATAGTTAAACTTTTCTGTTAAAGAGCGGAGAATTTTTTTGACCACTTTCACATCTCGCATATCTTCTCCATAAATTCGCATGTTATTTGCAACTGTCATGACTCTGGAGAAGTATTTTATCACTCCTTCACCAGACTTCATCTCAAGAATTTCAAAATCTCTACGAAGAGCTTATAGATGAGACCTCTTAACCCTTGCATTGCCTTCAAACTTTTTCTTCATTGCATCCCATATTTCTTTAGAAGTGTTCTTCTTGAGAATGGTTTCTAAAACTGTACGGTCAATAGCTTGAAAGAGATAATTTTTTACTTTCAAGTCTGTTAGCTTCATCTCATCATTTTTCTTTCGTTGGACTTCTATTTGCAATTCGCTAGCTGGTTCAACATATCTATGTTCCACCAACTCCTAGTATTCCTTGGATCAAAGGAAGCTTTCCATCAACATGCTCCAATAATCGTAATAACCATCGAAGTGTGGAATTGTCGATTGTACAAAACTTCATTCATTCTTATTTCCTTCTGTAGTCATTTTTGCTGCAAAGTTCCAAAGACTGTTGCTTTAAAAATCAAACCCACCTTGGCTCTGATACCAGAATGTTGAGAACACAAATAGAATTGCACAACAAAACTACTTTTTATTGATAATGTTGTTAAGTTTAAATAAAAGCTAAACTGCATCTACGAAACAAATGAGAAAAAATAGCAACTGACCCAGTGGAAATAGAACTGGGAATAAAAAGAATACAAAAGCTAAAAATAGGAAATTGTTCTAACTAATGCAAAAAACCTTTCATGAGAGCGAGAATCGAGAACTGGAGAGCACGATGGAGAGTGAGAGCGAGAATCGAAGAACACGATGGGGAGCGAGAGCGAGAATCCGAGAGCACAATGGAGAGTGAGAACGAGAATCGAGGAGTGAGATGGAGAGCAAGAGCGAGAATCAGAGGGGCGCGATGGAGAGCGAGAGTGAGAATCGGAGAGCGCGATGGGGAACGAGAGCGAAAATGACTTTGAGCGATAGGCTCTCACCCGCATTTGGGTCAAGTTGGTAATTTCATAGAAGGCCCTTTCACATTTGTTTTTGAATCTTGGGTCATTTTCCTCAAATAAGGCTATTTATCCACCGGACCTTTAGCGTAATGTAATTGGAGTCTCCTGAACGGAAATCGAAATCTTGGTGGTGGGTGTTGAGCTGAATCATGACTCAGAAATTCGGTGGTGGGTTGCGCCCTACGGGAACTCCGTCAGTGGGTTGGTCCTTCGTGGTCGTCATCTCCTCGCTTCTCGCCGGCGCCTCTATTGTCCACAACATCTACAAACCAAATCTTGTACTTTCACTCTCTCTTTCTCTCTGTTTACTATGTGCATATAAACGTAGACTGACCCTTTGATGATTATTCCTTGACGGAAATATAGTCATGTATGTGTCGATTACTGGGTGCTTTTTAACTTAACCATAGCCTGTAACCTGTTCGATGAAATGCCCACCTTGTTATTTTGTGCCAATTGTTTAATTTTTTTCAGTATAAGCTCTCATTTTCTGTTTTTGGTTAATGGACTTCAGAAAAACTGTCTTGCTATGTTCTCTTGAAATCATTTATCAATTTCAGCTTCTTATTTTTCCAGAAGTATGATAATTTCTCATTTGTGTGCCGTGTTCAATTTAACCTGACAATGCATGTAACATGTTGGATGAAAGGTCGACCGCGTAGATTATGCCCATTGCCTTCTTATTCGAGTATAAGCCTACCCTTTACGTTTTTTTGATTCATGGGGTTTCAGAAAAATTGTGGGATATGTTCTTGAAGTCAGATATTAATTTCCATTTTTCGTTTTCTTTTTCCAAGAAAATATAAGGATCGCGCATCCATATTCTATTTCATGACTTTCTTTTTTTAGCTTTTCATAAATTGTTGGTAAATTAGTTGTGGTCATAGATTTTTGCAGTCGTATTGCATCATCCATTTCTCTTGTTTCATTAAAGAGTGGTACATTCAGAGTGGTCTCTGAATTTCTAACTTTTATCCTTTTTAATGTCTTTGTAGACCTTGCCTCCGGTGGATAGTGTTCAAACGACGAACAAGAAAGATCCTATTTAAAAATAAATTACTTTATAAACATTAGAGTATAGTTAGTTTATTTCTATCCAGATACATATTTTTCTTATTGTTGAGCTCAAATTGTCTTTTACATACTCTGATGTCAAAGTTCTCTATCGTTGGGAAAGGAACAAAAGAATATTAAAAGGTTCATCACGAGAGCTTCAAGTGTTATAAGATTCACCAGTTATAACAAGGGCATTCTTCCTTTTGTTATTTGATTCTTTGCATTTATCCTGGATGGAACAGCCTTTGGTAATCTTCTCTTGCAGCCGAGGGTTTGCCAAGCTCCTATCTTGATCCTGGAATTTTAGAACAGTTTGTCCTTGTACCTCTATGCTTTCAATAATCTCGAAATTAGTTTATGGTTAATTTTTAAAATTATATTTAATCTCCATTAACCCAAAGTAGTATTTTAACCTATTTATTAAGTTTTTAGAATGTATAAAAAAACTAGTCAAATGTTTTTTTGATGGAAGAATTTGTTGAGAGCTTGGAATTTGTGCTTGGAAATTGTTTGGATTTGTTCTATATAACCTGTGTCCTAGAATTCTAAGTGCTTGGAATTCTAAGTGCTTGGGTTTTTCCTCATGGATTGGACCATCCGGAAATAATAAAGATGATTCAATCAATCGGAGAGTGAAGTAAATAGATTGAATATCCATTTGGATTGACTTTCTAAGTGTTTATAAACATTTTTTTTGCACTTATAACACTTATGTAAACATTTAGAAAGTCAATCGAAACACATTCTGAATCATGGTTAAAGTCGCTTTCCTTTAAAGGCCCTTCCTATTCTACTTTGAGAGCTGGAAAGAGAGACAACAAAATTACTGGAGAAATAGAAAGTCGTTCAGATTGGAAATTCTATCTAGGAAATATATTGAGTCATAATTACCGTTGCTTGCTAATAACTTGCAAGATTCCAATAGCAATAGTGTTTTAAAAAGCCCTCCTTAAGACACGCCTAGGCTCAAGGTGCAGGTCTGGCAAGACAAGGCTCACAAAAGGAGGCATACACCTTTTGTGAAGCCTCATGGCTTAAAGCCTCGCGTTTGGGGCTTTTTCATTTTTCTTTTATAGTAATAATTAGGGGTTTCCCTTATTAACTAAAATATTTCTTATGTTTAAGGTTTTTTTTTTTCTTTTTTGTACATTTTCACTTCAACTATACTTTCTCTTCTTATTGTAATATTCTATAATATTCTTATATATAGTGTCTTAAAAAAAACGTTTTTTTTTGTGCCTTACGTTTCAATCCTAAAAGATTATCGTGCTTGAATTTTAGAAAACATTGAGTAGGAAGCTTGCTTCTTAAACAGATTCACTCTCTTATTTAGTCACCACTTTTTTCCCACTATCTCTTCTGCAGTTACTACATATTTCTACTTGTTTATTGGTTGGAAAATTTGAATGTTGGTTAATGGATTAATTAGAAAGCTTGATCTCGGTATTCATTTCGGGCAAATTGTACTAAGAAAGTCCAAAAGGATTGATAAATTTGGACTTTCTTGGTACAATTTTCCCAAGATCCAGATAGTTTTTTCAAATAGTATGCATTCTTTCTCGATATTATATCAACTCTTTTTTTCAAATATTCTCCTATAATCTTTCCCAAATCTTTTATAAAATATTGCGTAATCTTGCAAATCTTATGCCCAATTTATGTTTCCACGAATTTTCAAATTGATTTACCGATTATCTAAATAGATTTACCAATTATCTTTTCAAATTTATAGTAATATTTGGTTGTGTTTTTTAAATTTTGAAAACATTAGAAAGATTAAGATTGGGGAAAATCATGTGAATCTCGGGAATCTCAATCCTCATCCTGGTCGAGATTCCACTGAGCAAGCCCAAAAGAATAAGATAGTTTGGATATAAGTTTAAAGGCTTAATTTTTTATACAAATTTTGGTTGTCGATCTCGATCGAGAAACTTCGAGCAAAATTATTTTAATGAGTTTTCAAAAAAACGAACTAGTTGTGAAAGGTGGAATCTAAAAAAGATTATTTCTGACCATTTTTTCTTGTGTTTTCTTGATGGATATAAAGGGCTTTACCATCTGAGCTTTTTTAATGGAGTAATTTTTTTTCTTCTTCTATATTAATCATGTTTGTATTATGGCATTTTAATGTGATATTTTTCACAAAATTGGGTTTTTACGTGATGTTTGCATCCAATGACACAACAGAAGGAAGTTAAAAAGGGTCTTGTGACTTTGTAAATGAAAAATAAGATAGTACATCTGTATTTGCATCTATATTTTCGACATATTTTGATTAGCTTAATGTTAATTTGAATTAGTCTACATTTTTCGATCTTGGCATCAAAGAGGGGGAGTGAAGTTTTTGACTTTAATAGATGCCGAGTAGCACATTTCTATTAGGTGGCTCCCCTACCCTTTTGATCATGTACATTTTCTTTATTTGTCAATTTATAAGGAATCAAACCTCTAACCATGACGTTCATAATACGTATTTGATGCCAACTGAGCTATGCTCTTTTCTTTATTTGTCAATTTGTAAGGAATCAAATATTTAATGATAAAAATTGAACCCACAACTTTGCAATAACTAAAATTAGGCCCCCAAACTTACTAATTAATATAAATTTAACCCTTTAACTTTTAATTAGATATATAATCGTTAGTTTAATTTTGAAAATTCCATCGTTTTCTCTTTAGGATTGTATCAATATCGGGGTGGCTAGATACTCGAAAGGAGTCGAATAATTCTAAATATTTGGTCATTTTGTTCACAACTCTATAGACTTTATAACTTCATAGAATTCACAACTTCACCCCTTACCTCAAACATCCTTTAATTACAAATTTAGATTTCTCTTGAACCGAAGAAGAGCTCCTCAATAAGAAGAAAAACTCTCTTTTTCCCTTCTGCCAAACAGCCTTATACTATATTACTGTTTCATTGTCTCTTTGCCTTCTTCAACTTCAATTTTAACAGTGGGATGACATTTTGGTGTACGCTTCAAGTATTGAACAAGAGACTTCTTTGTAGTTAAATGAATTTTAACTTCTCCAAATTGTCCTTATAAAAGCAGTTTAATTTCTAAAATTAAATTATTCAAGGCCTAACTTTTATCTCTTGTATAAGTTTGGTGGCTTAATATTTCTCGTTAAATGTTTGGATTCCAATTTTACAACTATATAAGTTCGACTTGCATAAAAAGGGATGAATTTTCACAATTAAAGCTTGAGATATTATTTAAAAGGATTCGAATTATAGTGTAAATAAAAAGGGAAGGAAAAGATGAGCATATCCCGCAGAAACGTCTTCAAAATTAGGAATTTCAATTGAATTATAAAAGAAATTAGACCCTCTAATCATAGCTTTCCACAGAAAGTCCCTCCATACCATACAATTAATATCTCTTATAAGGGGCAAAAAGGTCAATAAAGCTCCTAGAGTCAAGGACAAGGAAAGTATAAAGCAAATGGAATATTTTCAATTAATAGAATTTCAGTCAAAACACCTTTCCCATGATAAAATATTATTCAGAATAGAAGAGAACGGAGAACCTTCTATGTGGGTGAGTATGGCAATGTTGAGGAGTTGAATAGTAGAAGCTGTTGGGCCCTTACACAAATCAACCAACTTCCATAACATAAACTACTTCACATCCTTCTAAATAACAGATTTTTACACATTTTCAAGAAATCTTATTCAAATTCATATGCATTTGAGCATATGCAAAACCCAAACTTCCCACATTCCACCTTCAAGTTCTTCAAAACCCCACCAAGAGCTTGCCACGACGAATGCAAACAGATATGCGACGCCTGCACAAAGCCTATTAATGGCTTTACGTACCACCGTAAGAAAGATGACTTGGAATTCTACCTCTACTGCCAAAACCTCAAAAAGAATTACCAAATCAAAGGTGTGGAATTCAATCTCCACAAGATAGTCCAGAAGAAGTGCATATGGTGCAAAAAGAAGAGCATCAAAGGTGATGGCCACGATAATTGTTTGTCCTACATATCTAAGTGCTGGGAGTACCATGTTCATGCGTCTTGTATCACCGAAATGGCTTTAGAAAAATGGTACAAGAGTAGCGAAGATTGGATCTGTTGGGATTGGTGTCTGATGACGGACAGAAATGCACATCATTATAGGCTTTTTATTTAGAATTATGAGGGCTGTAAGTAGAATATGTGGCGATTATGTTAGGAATTCATGAGAAAACGAGTTTGCGTCGATCGGCATTAAGAATCTCGACTGACCCATTATTATGCGTTCAATTGTCTATCTTTATAGCTAATGCAGGAAGCGATCGCATGCGGAGAATCTCTCCATCGCAAAGGTGAACGCATATGTTCGACGCATGAATATTGCATCCATTAATCGCATACGGTGATCGCATACGTCAGTCGTATGGTTGTTGCGGCTGTCAAGCGAATCTGTCCATCGGATAGAAGTTGCGGCCATTAAGCGAATGCGGTCATCGCAGAGAGATTGCGGCTACATAATGATGACCATAATAGAAGGATGACTGCAAGGTTGGTGGAATGCGAACATGAACGCATACCTCGAGAGAATCAAAAGATGATGTTAACATTTCACCTACCATGCCATTAGCAACAGAGATTCAGAAAAAGACCATCACGCCGCGAGTGTCAGATTCAGAGCAGGTCCATTAATGCTGTCGGCGATCAAGCTCTATAAATAGAAGCCGATGAGCAGAATTTCAAATCATCCAAGGTTTTTCGCCTGAGGCTCCCTACCTTAGGGCGAATCCTTGTGATCCAGACGAAAGCGTGAGAAGATAGTTTGAGAGTTCTTCATCTCCTTCATCCAGTCCGAGTGATGACCGGAACCTTTGCCGGAGTTAGAGCTCGAGAGAGTCTGCTCTACCGCCCATCCATGGCACCACCTTGACACACATCTGCTGGAAGCAAGATATTGCTTCCAGCTGACCCTCCATTTCTCTTCTTTCTTTTGTATTGTATTACATTTTGGCTTAAGAAATTAATACATTTTGTGATCAATACATTTCATATTTTCCTTTGACTCCATCTTCATCTTCATTTACCTAGCATCCTTAACTTTCATTGCATCACTTAGTGAGGCTGTTAGAGCATCACATACTTAATCATGCGGCATAGGAATATGAAGCATGTAGCAAACCACCGGGAAGTGTGTGTTGCGCGAGTGTTGTGAGAAAACCTTATTTGCTTAGTGTGAAGCTATAGCAACGCTTGTCTATAAGCAGACACAATGCTTGTCTATGAGTAGAATCAATAGCAACTAACTGTCCGAGAGGTTAAGTGGTTAGTTGCATTAAGCAATGTAAGCAAGTGTTCACTAGGAATAGGAATAATCTTACGTCAACCAGGTGTATGCGATTACCTTGTCTTATGAGCACATCATTCATCATTTAGGCATACTTGGAAAAGTGGTCTGAAAACCAAATCTAAGTCTCGGGAGAGCGGATTGGATCGCATAAGCAAGAATGGAGACTTAGGAATAAGTTCCGTTTACTATTACACATCACATGCATCTGCATCGGGTGTGTATAGCATGATCACATAGCTTGCGTTGGCTGGAGTTGCTCTTGCGGTCTAGCTTAGTGTTGCAGTGAAGACATCCTCACATTTTATCTATTTTTCCATGCATTTTACTACGTGTCAACAGTTGCCGTGTCTCTACCTCTCATTCATACTTCCACTGCTTTGTCTGTTAGTTAGGAGTAGGAGTAGTGCTTAGCTTATCACCCCCATCATTCTTTTATTTATCCGCCGCAAACACATCACCGCATACCTTTTAGCTACAAGTCCCTGAGTTCGACCTCGGTTCACCCGAGAAACTTGCATTCTCATTATACTTGGCGAGAACGCAAGAAAACTTGTGACAGGAACGCATGGTCATTACATATGAGATTAACACATACATTCCATTCCAACGCATGACCACCAATGCATGAGAACAAACACATAACTTAAGACATGCATCGCATAATTGCATTCACCTAAATTTACGTCATCGAGTTTTTGATGCCGTTGCCAGGGACTTGGCAGCTAATAGTTTGTTGAGTTTTGTGTTTTCGCCAGAAAACTTTTTACCTTCGGAAGTATTGTAGCTTGTGTGACCAAGTTGCAAACAATATTGCCGTGTAGGCGATGTACCGAAAACCAGTATTGGCCCCAAGATAGAAGGGCAATCAGTCACATGAGCTGAAGGTGTATCTAAGCACATGGTAGCCAACATGCGCCTAACAATTACCGGAAGTTCTAATGGTCAGGGTGAGCCCCTTGACCTAAGCAGTTGAGAGCAATCTTCTGCATGAGAGACTCCTTGCGGTGACATCACTCCAATTTCTCCAGGGACGTCTTCTACTCTATCTTTACCTTGCTTTCTTAGTTTAGCTTATTTTTATTTTGGATATGCGGTTGCTTCCTTGGTTGTGGTGCGTTTGCTTCTTGTAGGTGCGACAATAATTCTCCTCGATGCGCAGTTATAATGGAAGAATCCTCCCCATCATTCAACGTAAGGCTTCGACCGCATGAATTCTAAAGCATGATCGCAAGTGTTATTTTACTTAAGATTCTTTTCTTGTTATCTTTTATGCATTATCTTTTTGAAATCCTCTTTGTCCGATTATTTTCCTTTGCGATGCATCTATGATGGTACGTATAATTCACTACATCCGATAACTAAGTATCGCAAAACCCTCCTTACTTTTAATAGCTTATTCAAAATTTGACAGTCTAAGTTTTATTATGTGCAAACCTCTGTTCAAACATTTGTTACTATATTCTTGTTGATTTTGTCTTTAGCTTTGCGGCGAGAGTGCTGCCAACCTCTAAGTTTGGGGGTGGCAGCGATCCTAGGGAAATGCGTTCACTATATTGCAATTCTATATATAAAAAAAAAGTTGAAAATAACAACTCCACTGCCAACGCAATGGGGAAACCCATGTTCATAAGAGTTAAGTTGTGAAAGGTATTTACTCGGGCCAAAACGAAGGTAAGTCGCTAGGATCAACGCATAAGCGCAACACCTCTGTCTGGCGCAAGCCAGATTAAGCCAAAACAAGAGTTGAGTTGAATATGGCATCCGAAGTTGGCTATTTGCATGACACACGTGGGGGCAAGTCAAAACGAAGAGCGTAACCAAGTTCAACGCCACATTCCAATAAATAAATGCAAGGCTTTGAATTGTTTTGATTGAACGCATTCTCAAAAGCTGAACACAAAGTTGCGGGGAATGAGTAAAAAGTTTTTTAGCAAAGGCTTGCCGAATTTAAGCTTAGAAAAGATCTCTTTGGAGAAGTAACCGAAGTGGAGGAGAACGTTGCTGCCTTGGTTAGAGGTAGGAGTAAATTATATTCTGAGAGGCTGGTCATCGCAAAGGAAAGCTTGAGGGTGAATTCTGAATTTCTTGAGTATAACGCATGCTTGAGGACAAGCATAATTCTAAGTTTGGGGGTGTGATGATGGGCAGAAATGCACATCATTATAGGCATTTTATTTAGAATTATGAGGGCTGTAAGTAGAATATGCGGCGATTATGTTAGGAATTCATGAGAAAACGAGTTTGCATCGATCGACATTAAGAATCTCGGCTAACCCATTATTATGCATTATTATGCATTCAATTGTCTATCTTTGTAGCTAACGCAGGAAGCGATCGCGTGCGCAGAAGCCAGGCTATAGCAAAAACGACCGCATGCGGGGAATCTTTCCATCGCAAAGGCGAACGCATACATTCGACGCATGAATATTGCGTCCATTAATCGCATGTGGTGATCGCATACGTCAGTCGTATGGGTGTTGCGGCTGTCGAGCGAATCCGTCCATCGCATAGAAGTTGCGGCTGTCAAGTGAATGCAGTCATCGCAGAGAGATTGTGGCTACATAATGATGACCATAATAGAGGGATGACTACAAGGTTGGTGGAATGATAACATGAACGCATACCTCGAGAGAATCAAAAGATGATGTTGACATTTCACCTACCACGCCATTAGCAGCAGAGATTCAGAAAAGGACCATCACGTCGCGAGTGTCAGATTCAGAGTAGGTTCATTAATGCTGTCGGTGATCAAGCTCTATAAATAGAAGCCGATGAGCAGAATTTCAAATCATCCAAGGTTTTTCGCCTGAGGCTCCCTGCCTTAGGGCGAATCCTTGTGATCCAGACGAAAGCGTGAGAAAATAGCTTGAGAGTTCTTCATCTCCTTCATCCATTCCGAGTGAGGACCGGAGCCTTCGCCAGAGTTAGAGCTCGAGAGAGTCTGCTCCACCGCCCATCCATGGCTCCACCAGCAGCCTTGACACACATCTGCTGGAAGCAAGACATTGCTTCCAGCTGGCCCTCTATTTTTCTTCTTTCTTTTGTATTATATTACATTTTGACTTAAGGAATTAATACATTTTGTGATCAATACATTTCTATATTTTCCTTTGAATCCATCTCTATCTTTATTTACTTAGCATCCTTAACTTTCATTGCATCACTTAGTGAGACTGTTAGAGTATCGCAACATAGGAATAAGAAGTATGTAGCAAACCACCAGGAGGTGTGTGTTGCGCGAGTGTTGTGAGAAAACCTTATTTGTTTAGTGTGAAGTTGTAGCAACGCTTGTCTATAAGCGGGCGTAATGCTTGTCTATAAGTAGAATCAGCAGCAACTAACTGTCGGGGAGGGTAAGTGGTTGGTCACGTTAAGCAATGTAAGCAAGTGTTCACTAGGAATAGGAATAATCTTACGTCAACCAGGTGTATGCGATTACCTTGTCTTATGAGCGCATCATTCATCATTTAGGCATACTTGAAAAAGTAGTCTAAAAACCAAATCTGTCTTGGGAGAGCAGATTGGATCGCATAAGCAAGAATGGAGACTTAGAAATAAGTTCCATTTTCTATTACACATCATGTGCATCTGCGTTGGGTGTGTATAGCATAATCGCATAACTTGCGTTGGCTAGGGTTGCCCTTGTGGTCTAGCTTAGTGTTGCAGTAAAGACATCCTCACATTTTATCTATTTTTCCATGCATTTTACTACGCGTCAACAGTTGCCGTGTCTCTACCTCTCATTCATACTTCCACTGCTTTGTCTGTTAGTTAGGTGTAGGAGTAGTGTTTAGCTTATCACCCTCATCATTCTTTTATTTACCTGCCGCAAACACATCACCGCATACCCTTTAGCTACAAGCCCCTGATTTCGACCTCGGTTCACCCGAGAAACTTGCATTCTCGTTATACTTGGTGAGAGCGTAAGAAAACTTGTGACAGGAATGTATGGTCATTGTATATGAGATTAATGCATACATTCTATTCCAACGCATGACCACCGACGCATGAGAAAAAACGCATAACTTAAGACATGCATCGCATAATCGCATTCACCTAAATTTACATCATCAGTGTCCTAATTCTCCTGGAGTCTCGTAGTTTGTAAACTTTATATACATTGTTATTAATAAAATAAGAGTTATTTTATTTACATGTACTCATATCCAATAAACAAAGATCCGTGGTTATTGTATGTAAACTTAAGAATGTATATGAGATATACAAGTTGATCATGTCTTAAGTAATAACTTAAAAGGTCTGTAGTATAAGGATAAATAAGGGATACCTTATCCTGGTGACACTACGGATACAACTCGTTTTGTAGAGGTTTACAAGTATTGTGAACTACTACAAATGGTCTGATCCTGACTATTCATGTGGAGACATGCGAGTGGAGGTGTCCTATATGAAGAGTTTGTATAAGACCGGACCACGAGATGATTAGTCTCTTTATATAACACCGTTGATACTTGAGACTTACATCTCACTTAAACGACCATAGGTGACATGACCTTAATCCTGAGTGTTTTGAGAACTCCTGCCTTTGAGGGCGGTCATTTGATTAGTGAGAGTTGCCATATTGCCAACTCAAGAAGCCTACCTTTTTGGAGATTTGTCTAATTGGGGAGCTGGGAACTCAGTTACACGAGACGAAATTCACTCCTTCCCAGAAGCAGGGGTAAGTAGATAGTGGTCACATCCTCTCTTTGGAAGAAAGGACCCAATCATAATATAACTATGACTTATTGTTCATTAGAGGAATCAATGGTACTTAAGGAGTTAGATGTAACTACAGCGGCAAAACGTTAAATTGGCCCAACTGTACTTACGAGCGATCTAAGAAGGGTTATCGCACTGTTGATTGGTTGATATAGACATAGAAATATATCTGTAATGAGGAGAGTGCAGTTGTCGGTCTTTAATAAAGTGTTCGACAGTTAACGGATGGTGGATCCCGTGACTAAAGAGTTTAGTCAGTTATTCACGTACTGTTGGAGCTTCAAGCTATAGGTTCATAAGGTCTCCTTGGTAGCTCAATGGATTCAAGTTGTGAATCAGTTCTTGGGGTTAGTTTGAAGTGTTCAAATTAACAAGAGAAAATTCAATTATATATATAATATAATTGGTGTGATGTATGAGATACATCAAGTGGAGGATTAATGTAAATATGATTTACATTAAGTACCATAAAATAGAAAAAGAACTATGGTTTGTATGTTTCATGAGATGAAATATTAAAACTATAGGTTATAAATATAATTTGATAAGTAGGTTATCATAAATTTATAATATATTAATTATATGATAATTGATTCTTTTTCTCTAATAACAGATTGAGTGGGAGGTTATTGATGGTTTTATGGTAACTGTGAGATAAAAAGAAAAATGGTTTTCCTAAAATTGGTGGTTACTTCATTCGAAAAGAACTCACAGATAAGCTATCAAATGAAAGAGTTTCACTAAGCGATAGCTGACAGAGATTAAACGATCGTGGAGCTTTGACTATACGATAGTTCATCAACTGATTGTAGCTAAACGATTAAGTGGCTAAGTCTATACAGTAGGCTATCATTTATTACACGATCGAGCACATCGTCTATACGATAGATAGCATCTTATCTCCCACTTGCTCGATTGTTGTCCTCCAGTCTCTTCCTCAAGCCAAGATCATACAGAGCCCATAACTCCTGGATTCTCATACCGAGAATACCAAAGTAACCATTGTGGTGGTTTCCTCACTCACTTTGTGAATTGAGTGTGACTTGATTGGTTTCAAGGAGCTGTTGGCCGTTCGTTGTGTTCGTGCTGTTGTTCGTGTTGTTTCGGTATTGTGTTCGAGTGCTGTCTTGGACGCTTGTAGGCTGATCGAGGGATTCGTGAAGAATGTTTCTTCAAAGGTATGCATACTCTATCCCTTGATACTCTTGTTAGCATGCTGTAATTTCTTAGTTTTCATTTTTGTACTATAATTATTTATTTTCAACTCGAATGGAATTTGGAACATTCACTTCCGCTGCTCATAGAAATCCTCATGTTTGACTTCCTTCAATTGGTATCAAAGCCAGGTTATTCTGATATTCCAAATACCATTATGATTTTGAACTTCTTTTACCGTCGTGGTGGGTTTTAAGTCTTCTACATTACATTTAAGTGTTAAAAACGTTTAAAAAACTGGCCGCTTCGATGACGAATGTTTGCCACCACCATGAATCCATCGACAAAATCTTGAACAATCGAAAGCTTCTCCATCAACATTTTCGCACGCAACTTCTTCATCTTCTCATCCTCTTCAAGATTTCCATTCCCCCGGTGACTGCAATCTCAATACTGACTTTCAAACATGCCTTGTCTTCAAGAAGACAATTAAAATCCCTAAATTTCAACGAAATACTCCCAACATGCCCGATAAATCCCACCCACACACTGATCTTTTACAAGCGACTCGAGGGTCGTTTGTCAATCTAACCAAATTTAGATTTAGCTAACTAAATGAACTGTTCGACAAAGTAATAAAACCCTTCTTCGCCATATTCAAGAAGGGCGAGAAGAAATTCTTGGGTAGATTCGAAATGTGAATTTCCTAAAGCAACGAGGTCCTGTATGAACTTGTAGAGAACGAAGGCCGGATTGACGAACGAAGGCCGAATCCACACCAAACTCGCATGATCGATGACAAACAGAGGCCAGATCGACAAACAGAGGTTAAATCCGTACACAGAGACCGGATCAATGAACACAATTAATGAACGAAGGACGAATATGCACAACGAACGAACCTGCATGGTGAACGGACCTGTACCCACGATCGATGATTGATGGACCACAACATATTCTTCACTCAAAATTGACGGATGAATGGAGAGGGTTTGGAGGATTTGGAGGAGAGAAGTGAGAGAGGAGAGGGAAGAAAAATTATTAGAGAAATTAAATGAAAGAGAGAGAACACTTTACTAAAAAAAATAAATGGACATCTACAATGTCGGTTTAAAACTAATATTAAAGTATGCCTTTAATATCAGTTTAAAACCGACATTAAAGATCCACTTTTTAAAACCGACATTATACATCCATTTTTAGTTTTCCAACCGACATAAAAAGTCAAATTTCTTGTAGTGGATGGTTCAAGAATTCATTGACATTCCATCTATGTTCTATTAACATTGTTAAAAATGGTTATAAGTAGGTCACTTCATGAATTGTAGAGGTCGGAAGCTTGCACTGAATTTTAATTTTCTTTTATTTGTTATTAGTGAGAAGAAACTTATTGGAAAATAAAAAGCAAGACAAGCGAGAAAGTTCTTTACATCAAATTAGTTTAAATTATAAAATGTAAATAAAAAGGGAAAGAAAATATGAGCTTATCCCACTGGGCTGCCCCTTAGAAAATAAGAGTTTTCAACATTAGAAATTCAATTGAAATTACACCCCCTATCCATAGCTTTTCTACAATGAGAAGGTCCAAATTGCCTCTAAAAAAGGGCAAAAAAGTCAATAACAAAGATCCCAGAGTTGAGGATTGGGAAATAACAAATGCAAAATCTCCAATCATATCATTATTATTTCAGTCAAAACTCTTCTCCATGCTATAAATAATATAAAACCCAAAAAAAAGAACAAAAAGAAGTGAGAAACTTCTGAAGAGAAGAAGCTGCTGAAACAAATTAACAAAGTAAAAGAGAAATGGATGGAGTAAAACCCCAGAGTTGAGCAATTTCTTTCAAATTCATAAGCAAAACCCAGAGTTTAGAAATTTCTTTACAACACATATGCATTTCTTCTAAGCACAAAGATAGAAGAAATTACCCGAAACTCATTGCCTCTAATTTCTTTAAATATGCATTCTAATTTCGCACATCGGTAATGAATTTTCCTCTAACTCGCTTAGAATTACTTTATTCAATTGAATAAACACTTTATTCAATTGAAAATTAAAAGTATAATTACACTGTATCAGACACTTTACAGAAATCAAATTCTCTTTAACTCAGGAATTATATAAACATCATGCAAAATGATAAACTTCTTTTGTAAAGTTAATTGGACTCCTCCCACTGCCACAACTGAGACGTCGTGCCCGGTGCCTACTCGCATCGTCATCTCTCCAGCCTCTAGCTGCCACCAGGATCTAATCCCTTGAAAAGAAGAACAAACATGTTTAGTGGCCCCAGAGTCAATAATCCAGGCAGAATCATCATTCTCCACTAAACAAGTTTCCAAAACAGGTAAATCATATTTACCTTGTTTGGCCTTGGCCTTAACCTTTTCTTCTCCTTGATCCAGCATGGACAATTCCGCTTCCAGTGCCCATCCTGGTTACAACGGAAACACTTTCCTTTGTCTCTAGGTGCTGGTCGCCTTCCCCACTGGGCGATAGGCTGTAGGTTAGCAGGTGTCTTCCCTTCCCCTTACCACCATTCTTCTTCTTCCACTTGGAAGTGTTAGAAGTAAAAGGTGCAGACTTAGTTCTTGAAGTCGAACCTTTATGGAACTTCTTTGATGACGAGGCAACATTTGCCTCACCAACCTTCTTCTCCTTATTTTTCAGCAAGGATTGGAATTTCTGCAACTCGTTGAAGAGAGTTGTAAGAGTATAGTCCACTTTGTTCAGAATCGCATTGCTGACAAAGTGCCGGAAGCTATCTAGCAACGAATGCAGGATTATGCTAACCTGGCTGCCCTCATCGATCCAAGATCCATTTATCTCCGCCACATTGAAGTGAACCATCATATTAAGCACATGTTCACGAACAAAGGTGCCTTCCTCCATTTTGGAGTTGAATATGCATTTCAGAGCCTTATGCTTGAGCTGTCCAGATGGTTGTCCGAACATTCCCCGCAAGGACTCCATGATCTCACACGCTAAGACTATAGGCTCATGCTTCTTGGCCAAAATATCACTAAGACTGGCCAAGATATAGGCTCAGGCCTTCTCGTTAGCCTGTGTCCAACGCTTATAGACCTCCCGAATATTTCGAGTGGCGTTTAGAGGTGGAATAGAAGGACACTCCTCCGTAAGGACGAACCGTAAGTCATCGATGATTAAAATTGTTGTGATCATGTGTTTCCAACTAGCGTAGTTTTTGCCAGTCAGTTTGTCAGCGCTTAATAGAGCTAATGTAGCTGTAGCCATAATTACATTACTGAAAAACAAACAAACTTAATAAGTCTATGCAATACCACATTTTAACACCAATTTTAGTTTTAGCAAAATAGTTTCCAAGTACCCTAAGTGCAAAGACTTCTATTTCGCAAGGATGCCCCAGCGAGGCAGGAAAAACGTCACCGGTGGGGTGATCAGATGCCCTTTCACTGGGATGAGACACTCTCAACCATTAGGCAGAAACAATTCTTGTAACTGACCCTAACAGTCACCATTTTTTGGTCCAAAACTATTAACCCTTAATAGTTCCGCATAAGTGTAACCCCTCATTTTCGGGCCTAAAGTTCTAATGCACCCACCGTAGGGAAAAACCAGATTAGGACAAGATACTAAAGCGACCTTATCCTATACAGGAGATTAGATAAAGAATCTTGCAAAACTTCCATCTTATATGGGGACACTCCCAAGGTGCATCGAGGCGATGCACAGAAATGTTATCCAACCCAATGAGAGAGACCGTGGGATATGCTGTCGCACGTCCCACTCTCACTTAATATGAACATTCTCTCCATTCACCTTGATATTTACCTACCCAAACACCTTGATATGGTGGGACTGTCGGAGAAGAAGCTCCAAGGAATTGGACTGGAGAATGAGAAAAAGACAGAGGGGTCGAGCTGTCGGGTAAGCTGGGCCAGTCTTGATGTTTTGATGTTTTTGGCCAAACCACAGGGAGTTATGAACTAAGATTTTGAGGTAAGCTTCCTGAGACATTTTAGAGCATATTGGTAGAAGTAAGTAACTCGAGATAAAGCCTAGAACTATGAGTAGTTTGAGCTTTAAGTTGAATATGGAATTTAGGGTTCAAAAGAGGAGCCCGAGAAGACCAAGGAACTTCTAGAGAGAAAAGTTCCTAAACAACCAAGGTGAGTGGTACTTTCCTTTAAGTCTTAAAGCATATCTTTTAGAGTAATTGTATATGCTTAGGTTATGAATGAGTATCTAGCTTGTGAATGAGATTATGTGATTGGGATGGTCAGGGGGTCAATAGACCTAGTGCCTGAGCCCGGAAGCAAAACCTCACGGGATGGTCAGGGGACACGAGAGGTCTAGTTCCTGAGCCTGTGGGAGGATCCTCGTATGGGATGGTCAGAGGGCCGACGGGCCTAGCTTCTGAGCCCATAAGCGGGGTGCTATGTGCACATAGGAGACAGAGGGAACGTAAAGAGTAATCGTTGTAACTAGTAACAGTTATCTATCTACCGTGTGTGTAGGTAGACAGTATACTCATTCTAGTTAGTTATCGATTTAAGCTCTCTAATGTGCACATAGATAGAAGTTTAAGAACAGACTCACTCGAGGCGGAGGTTTGAATGTAACCTCGTATTCATGATATGCTTGTTATTTATAAGTTGAAATAGACTTTAGAAGTTGCCTACCACTCACTGAGCTTTGTAAAAGCTCATTCCGTTATTTCATGTTTTTCTTCCTAGGTAGCGAAAGGTGAGGAGTTCCAGGGTGCTGCTAAGGTCAAGATATTCCACAAGCCACAGTTACACTTTCGAAGAGTTTTACAGTCAGTCGTTGTTGTAAACTTGTGTTTAAGTCCTGGAGTTGTATAAACGTTATATCGTTGTAATATAAGATGAACCTACTTAATCCGTTGTAGTTTGCCTCCTTAACTTAATCAGTTGGTTGTTGAATTTGTTCAGTGGTATCAGAGTTATTTTCGCAAGAGTTATTAAGCAGTAAGTGTCAACCAAAGGGTTGATAACTGTTGTAGTCACGCCCTTTCCTAGGCTAAGAGGGTGGTCTGGGGCGGGGTGTGACAAGCAATCTATCTACATACCCTTGCTTCAGAGAATGAGTGAATTAGCTGAGTTCCCAGCTCCCAAGTCAGGCGAATCCCCAAAGTGGTAGGTTTGAGTCGGCAATTTGGCCACTCGCACCCATGAAAATCAAAGGACCGCCCTTAAAGGTAGAAGTTCCCAACTCACTTAGGATTGATGTCTTGTTACCTATGGTCATCCTAGTGAAGTGAAGTCTCTGTCATGAACGACGTTATATAACGAGACTACAACACTTTATGGTCCGGTATTATACAAACTCTTTTGTATAGGACGCCCCCGCTCGCATGTTTCCACATGAATGATCAGGATCAGACCATCTGAAGCAAGCCACAACACTTATTTTTTGTTGGAGATAGACACATTTTACTTGAAAATGTTTATTACATTCCTTCTTACATTCCTTCTATGAAAAGGAATTTAATTTTTATCTCAAGTTTCCTAGAACAAAATTACAAAGTTTCTTTTGAATATAATGAAATGTTCATTATTTCGAAAGGTAATAAAATATGTTCTGCAAATCTAGAGAATAGCTTATACGTGTTAAAACCAACTGAGGTAAAAGTTGTTTTAAATATAGAGATGTTTAAAACAGCTGAAACACAAAATAAGAAACGAAAACTTTCTCCAAATGCCTATCTTTGGCACTTAAGACTAGATCACATTAATCTCAATAGGATTGGGAGATTGGTTAAGTGTGGACTTCTAAACCAATTAGAAGATAGCTCTTTACTGCCATGTTAATTTTGTCTTGACGGTAAGATGACCAAAAGATCTTCTACTGGAAAAAGGTCTTAAAGCCAAAGAACACTTAGATCTAGTACATTCAGACCTTTGTGGTCCAATGAATGTTAAAGTGAGAGGTACGTATGAATATTTCATCAGCTTCATCGATGATCATTCAGGTATGGCTACATTTACTTAATGCATCATAAGTTCGATACACTTGAAAAGTTCAAGGAATTTAAGGCAGATGTTTAGAATCAGTTAGGTAAAAAGATTAAAACACTTCGATCAAATCGAGGTGGTGAGTACATGGACTTAAAATTCCAGGACTATTTGATAGAACACGAAATTCAATCATAACTCACAGCACCTGACACACCTCAACAAAATGGTGTTGCAGAAAGGAGAAATAAAACCTTGTTGGACATGGTTCATTCTATGATGAGTTATGCTCAGTTGCCAAGTTCTTTTTGGGGTCACGTAGTAGAGACTGCGGTAAGAGTATTTTTAAACTTTTGAAAGTACAAAGATAGTTTCTACACAAAGTATAAAGTTTAGAGATATTTTGTATAATTTAGCTTTCATTTTTTTTAAAATTGAAATATGCAATATGTAATGTATTATAAATTAGATTAAATTTCAAATTATGGTTTGGATAAAGTTAGAGGTTAGTCCTTATGATTTTAAAAGTTAGAATTTAATCCCTATGGTTTGATATAATTAACTTCATATATAGTTCCTATAGTTTATTAAAACCCTCTTAATAGACCTTAGCATAGAGACTGTTTATGAAACTTTTATCAAACAATATGGACTAAATTCTAATTAAAAACCATATGCACTAAATTCTAATTTCCTCCAAATCATAGGGACCAAAATTTTAATTTATCTCACAAATTATATAATATTACAAAACAATAGTTATACAAATTTTTTTAATGTAAAACATGTTCGTAAATAAATTAATAATAATTTATTGTCAACTTATATTTAATGAGTAATTACAACTAATTTACAATTATTTAAATTATAATCCAATTTCTGACTCTATTATCAAACACACATTTGAAAACATGAAATACAATTTTGTTTTCAAGTCTTGGTTTTCAAATTCTCTACCAAATAGACTCTAAATTTTATTTTGCTTCTAATATGTAGCCAATTAAAAAGACCATGTACACTACATTGTTTGCGATAGGAGTATGCACGCTTTAGTTTGGCCTAATTTTGAGCAAAATCAATGACCGAATCGAATAGATCGGTTTATAACAACCGTGAACAGTTAAAATCAAATGTCTTCACTTTTGATTTTAAATTGAATTTCCCATATTCAGTTTGATTCAAACTATTTTTTTTTTGCAACCCAAATACAAAATCATTCTTGTTCAAAATAATAACTCAGATACCAAAACTAACAACATTCCAAAAGTCCCTTGAAAACAACTAAAAGAAAACGATAGAACAAATGAAACCTATTTCATTAGAGAGTAGTGAGGAGAGGTGATGCGATGATTAACGATGGTGAAGGCAAATGACTGAATGCAATGGTTGTTAGAGTTTCTTTTTCAACTAATGGGCTTATAAGTTGGGTTGTTGGGTAGTGGATACTCATTTAAATTCTAATAAGTATGTAAATCAATAAATAAAATTTAATTAATAAGAACATGTTCGAAATTACTTTCGCAATGAAAGGATTTTTTTTTTTTTTTTTTTTTTTTTTTTTTTTTTTAATGAAAACATTTGAACGAATTATTAAGTTAAAAGTGTGTTCAATATATTATCCATAGTACTTTTCAAGGATATGAATAAATAAAAAGAAAATTCTTTTTCAATTTAAAATATATTTTTGAAGAAACATTTGAGAAATAAATAATTCAAAAATAAGAAAGGATAAACATATCTATAATTAATAAAATTACTTTTGATTTTTGAATATAGTGCAACCAAAAATATTTTTTTAATTTAAAATACTTTTAAAATTTAAGATAAAATTATATTTATTCAACCAAACCTAAGAAGCTTCTATCCTCCCCTCGAAGCTATTCCAAAAATACCACACTACAATCTTTTCTTTTAATTTAGTTTTTTATTTGTTATTGTTTAGAAAAAGCTTTAGTGTTAGTTAATTGAAAATAAAATGCAGGACAAGTGACTTGTTAGAAAAAGAATAGGAAAAATCATTACATCGTTATTGTTATTTATATTAATTTAAATGATAAAGTGAAAATAAAAAGGTAAGATCCAAGAAGAGCTTATCTCAACCGGATATATATATGTTAAGGATCAAAGGTTTGTTGTTCAAATTTCCACACCCTCCAATTTGTACCAAACAAAAAAAGATAAAAAGGTAAGAAAAGATCAACTTCATTTTCAAATAAAATAAAATAAACTTCTCCCACTTTAACGTCTTCAAAATGAGGAATTGTGGGTGTATATAAATTCGGTTGGGGAAATTTTTTGGACCAACTCGAAAAAACCTAGGAATGAAATGCCTGGGGCCTTATCTGAGGGGGTTCTGAAGCCTGAGAATCACAAATACCTATTTTTTAGATATAGGGTTTGAAATTCTGTGTTTTTTAACCCTGTATTTGGGATGAAAGCATGGTTATGAATTATGATTATATTATTCAATATAATTTACAAAATCAACATGGTATGAGAGCCCTAAAATTCTAGAGTTCTATAATTTTTAGCTATCGTCTCCCCAACTCTCTATTGCCTCTGTTCGATCCCTCATCACATAAATTTGCCGCCTCGCCCCGATTTCTACTTGCTCTATCATTAGTTAAACCTCTCCCTTCATTGGCGTCACCCATTAGGGTTTAATATAGTTATTCTGCTATTGTCACCCAGCTCTGCTCCAGCCGTCACTGCCACCCAAGTACAGATACATTTCGTTTGCTGTTGTGCTTGCACACATGTGTAGCCAGCCAGGTCCTCTTGCACTCAATCCATCCGGATCAACTTCATCCAGAACCATCGGTCTCGTTTCACATCGTCACTTCTAGATCTATCCAGTCGTTGTCCTTTATCGTTCGCCTCAGATTTATTTCAATGTCCCAATAATGATTTGGAGCGTAAAGAAATGGATAATATCCCTTATGCTTCTTTAGTTGGGAGTTCGATGTATGTTCAGACTTATACTAAACCGAATATAAGCTTTGTGGTCAGAATATTGGGTTGTTATCCATCAAATCTCAAACTATTTCAATGAAGAGCTGCAAAGAAGGTTTTAAGATACTTACAAGGCACTAAAGATCACATGCTCACATACAGAAGTAGTAACCTTGAGGTTGTTGGTTACTCGGACTCAGACTAATTATTCTACTTTAAAGATTAATTGAATCATGGTGTAAAGTGGCTTGTTAGTACTTTAAGGGCCATTTTTATTCTATTTCTTTGAGAGTTGGAAAGTGAAAATTTTCATTCGCGACATACAAGATTATTGAGAAATAGAAAGTCATTCAAATTGAAAATTTTTCATCTAGCAAATAAATTGAATTACGATTGGTGTTACCTGCTAATAACTTGCCAAATTTTAGTAGGAAGTTTTCTTCTTAAACCGCTTCATTCTTTTAAAGTGACTACAAATTTTGTCTTCTTTTTTGGTTGGAGAATTTGAATGTTGGTTAATGGATTAGTTAGAAATACAAGAGAAATATAGGCATTGCGATTTCTTGATTGATATGAAGGGCTTGACAGCCTGAAGCTATTATAGATGTTTTAGTTGAATCAAAATTATGGCATTTGAAGGTGATTTAATGACTTTGCAAATGAGAATGAGATAGTACAACATATTTTGATTAACTTAATGGTTAGTCTTCTTTATTGAATTTGAATTACATTATGCTTGTAGTCCTCTGCAATGTTATGATATTGTCCAGTTAAACCCTCATGGCCTTTTTTCTACCACAAAAGGCCTCATAGCAGTGGAGATAATTATCTTCCTTAATCCACAATCATCTCCTTATTTAACCAATGTAGGATTTTGGTCGTATTCCCAACGGTTTTGGACATTCATAGATGCATAGTAGCATGGTAATTTGTTAATTCATTCAAAACTAAAATGTAATTAATAAGAACGTGTTCGAAATCACTTTCGCAACGAAAGGATTTTTTTTATGAAAACATTTGAACGAATTATTAAGTTAAAAGCGTGTTCAATATGCTATCCAGTATTTTTCAAAAATATGAATAAATAAAAAAAAATCCTTTATCAATTTAAAATCTATTTTTTAAAGAAACATTTGAGAAATAAATAATTCAAAAATAAGAAAGGATAAACATATCTATAATTAATAAAATTACTTTTTATTTTTTAATATAGTGCAACCAAAAATATTTTGTTATTTAAAATATTTTTAAAATTTAAGATATAAAATTATATTTATTCAACCAAACCTAAGAAGCTTCTATCCTCCCCTCGAAGATATTCCAAAAACACCACACTACAATCTTTTCTTTTAATTTAGGCTTTTTTATTTCTTATTGTTTAGAAAAAGCTTGAGCGTTAGTTAATTGAAAATAAAATCTAAGACAAGTGACTTATTAGAAAAAGAATGGGAAAAAGCGTTACATCTTTGTTGTTATTTATATTAATTTGAATGATAAAGTGAAAATAAAAAGGTAAGAGCCAAGAAGAGCTTAACTCAACTGGTATGTATATATGTTAAGGATCAAAAGGTTTGTTATTCAAATTCCCACAGCCCCAATTTGTAACAAACAAAAAAAAAAAAAGATAAAAAGGTAAGAAAAGATCAACTTCAATTTCAAAAATAAATAAATAAATCAACTTCTCCCACTTAAATGTCTTCAAAATGAGGAATTGTAGGTGTATATATATTGGGTTGGGAAATTTTTTGGACCAACTCGAAAAAGCCTAGGAATGAAATGCTTTGGGGTTTATCTGAGGAGGTTCTGAAGTCTGAGAATCACAAATACCTGTTTTTGGATATAAGGTTTGAAAGTCTGGTTTTTTGAAGCCTGTGTTTGGGATGAAGGCATGTGTTTGGGTAATATGAACTTTTTTTTTTCCTGATTTTAGTGATTTTTTTGTGAACTATATAATCTCTAGTGTGTTTTGAATAGATTTTTATGATAACTTTGAAAGAAAATTTTAATCCATCTATTTTGAAATAAAATTTATATCAGCTTCAACTTTTGTAGTCCTAGATTATTTCATTTGATCCATTAATTTCCATGACAACAATTTAGGAATGAAAATGGTTTAGTTATTTTCATTAAAAATTTATTTTTTTGAAACAAACTAACAAACTTTTGAAATTAAGTTTTATAACAAATTTAGTTCGCTTTTAAATTTCTAATTTATCTCTTCTCAAATAACAAATTTATCTTTTGATAACAAAGTAGTAAAGTTTGAAATTTAGTATACTAACATATTTATAACAAAGATAGTTTTGCTTTAATCCCTAAATTATCCCTTTTTTTCTTGTAATCATGAAATATACTTTACTTTTAAGGTTCACATTTAATAGTATTTTGAATCCGTCAATTATTTTTTTTCTCATTTTTTTTTTTTGTAGGGAATTGAAGAAGGAGAATTTGAAGGGAAAACAGAGAAAAATATGGAGGAAAGAAAAAAAATGTCGATAATTGCCAATGTTGACCAACGACGGTAGGTGTGCATTAGCCGGTGAAGAGAATTTGATGACCCATATGTAGCATGATTGATGCAACACTTCAACCTTTAGAGCTCCTAGATGCAAAATTCAATTTCTTGGTTTTGAGTGTGTCAAAATGAGTAAGAAGGATAATGGGTTTTATGTCCTAAAACTCGTAGTTTGTAAACTAGAAACATATTCTATTTTCATAAAGGTGTTATTGACGTTTATTCAATGAAGTTATTTTTGAATATATAAATTGCAATTGTTAAAATTAAATCCAATAAACTTAAAGATTGATGGCTATTATAAGAATACTTGAGGACGTAAAAGTGGATCAAGTTCAGTAAATAGCCAAAATGGTCTATAGTATACGAATAAGATTGGGTACCTTATTCTGGTAACACTATTGGATGCAGCCCACTTTGTAGTTGTTACTTGTAAAGTGCTACAAACAAAGTGACCCTAATTTGTTCATGTGGTGACATTTGGAGTGGGGGTGTTCTATGCAATGAGTTTGCATAAGATCAGACCAAGAAATAAGTCATTCTTATTTTATAACGCTGTTTACTATTTAAGACTGACTATTTCAAAGCAATGACCTAGGTAATCTAACCTTAATCCTAAGCTAACTATGAATTCTTATTTATTCGAGATTATCCTTAGATTTACATGGGTGAAAGTTGGCTCAACAGTGCTGGCTTAAGAAGCCTCCCATTTCAGGATAAGACCATGTAGATAGCTATTGACCCAGCGTTATTATGAACAACCTGTGAAGGGTTAACTTACTAATCATGGTTATATCGAGTGGACACAATATATCTACAGTGAGGCGAATGCAACTACTGAGCTTTAGTGGAATGACCCAGTAGTTAACAAATAGGGGTTAAATCGGTTTAAAGAGTTTAACCAATTAATTTCGGATTGTTGGAGCCCATGATCTGTAGGTCCATAGGTCCCCCTACTAGCTCACAAACGGAATAAACCTTAGAATAGCGTAATGAATTAATGAATTAATTTGAAACGTTCAAATTCGAGTTAAGAGAATTAGTAATTATATGTGATATAATTACACGTTTAATTATGGAATTAAAAAAAATTAGAAAATTGATTATTTAAATATTAATTTCATGAATAGAGATTCATGATAGTGAAATTGGTGTTTTATTAAATTAATATTTGATATTAAATTAATAAAATTATTTAATTAATTAATAATTTTATTTGAAAAATTAATTAATTGAATTAATTATTTATAAAATTAAAATTTTTCAGTTTAATTAAATAACTAAAACTGAAAAATGATTTTGATTTTGAAAATATTTTTCAAAATTAGAAAAGGAAATGAAATTGGAAAAATCCTAAAAAGTGGGATTTTCCCACTGTGGGAAATAACACCTTAGTCATTATCCTATTCCCATACCACTCAATTTGTTGAAGAATGAGGTATTCTCTGTTTATGCAATCTGATTCCATGTTTTTCCTACATAAAACACACATAAATTTTAGCTGAAAAGACATGCAAACTGTGGTTTTTTTCTAAGAAATTCTGCTGAAGAAAGGTTCTTTAAGAATCTGGAAAACTAGTCTCCCAAATTCCTTTTCATTCAGCTTGTTTTGAGTCTCACAACTTAATCTAAGGTTCCTAGAGGATAGTAGGGAAGATCTTCTGGTGGTTCACGACTAGTAAAGGAGAAGATTGTTGCTGAACTCGTGATTTGAAGAGAGTCTTCAAAGGTATTGTTGAAACCCTCTTATTTTGAATGAACATGCTTGATTTGTTACGAAAATTAATGAATTAGAGTGCTTAATGATTCTGTTTTCTTCCGCTGCATGCTTTTTGAAACTAACAATTGGTTTCAGAGCATGATTTAAACACTCAGTTCATGTTAATTTTCGTTTGGTGGGCATTTTTCATAAGTTATATGAAAATGATGAATTGATATGGTTTTTCTTAGTTTTGACATTAAATTTCTCTTCAATTATGTTGTAATTCTTGTAATTGGCTTTTGTTTAATGAGTCTTAATGTGTGTTTAAACGTCTATAAATTTATTAAAGCCATTAGAGTTCAATTTATGATATAATTGAAGAAAGAAGCACAGAAGGTCAGCAACAGATTTCACGAGGCCACTGAACGTTGCCCACAATGCGTTGTAACGCTACTCATCCTGAATCGGAGGCGTTGCAATGCTAGGATGGGAGCGTTGCAACCCTGCGCATCCTAGCCTAGAAAGTGCGTGCGTACTCGATTCGATGGTCCAAGTGAACCGATTCAGGCGGTTCAGGTTTGAGAGGTCCGGTTCAACCCGTTTTGGTCTAGTTTAACACCTTTTTTAGCTCTAGAGGTCTAGTTCGGGTGGTTCGGGTTCGGTTCGGGCGGCCCAGAAGAGTTTTGGAGCTAGTTTTGCTTAATTTTGTAATAATTTAGTGCTCTTGTTTGCTTGAAATGCCAAAACTGGTCCATATCAATATGTGTTTAATTATTTATGCATGTGATGTATGTTACAATTAAATAAATCTTGTATGTGCATATAGTAGGCCATGTAGATTTAAAATCCCACTATAGGAAGCATGTTACAAGCTTAGAAAGTATGTTATAAGGAGTTATAATATATAGTATGCATGTTTAGGGTTTCAATTGTTTTAATATAAGTGTTATATTAAAGAATGAGATACTTTATGTATGTTATGGATGTTAAGCATGTCTAAAGTTTTATAAGTTGTTATAAATTGGGTTAGACGTTTAAAATCCATAACAAAGATAAGTTGCATGTTCACGTAGGTTAACTGCTTGTTTTAATTGTTAAAATAGGTCGTTATCTTGTAAAACATTGGTTACAAACTCAGTTGGTATATAATCCTGTCTAAGGCTGGAGGTACTTAAGTTGACGGTATACGGAATACCTTTTACCTGGGGGTTATGGCTGAATAATTGAGCATTGTTAACTTGGTTTTATGAGTATATGTGAGCGGTGTGAGGTTTTAAAACTGGTTTGTCACTTGGACTTAGGTTGTTTATTTAGCCGGAACATTCCTAAATAAATATTTACCCAAAAATAAATAGAACATTTCAGTTGGAGATTAACAACATATACGGTATGTTGATCTTAGCTCTCACGTCCCTAAGAGTTCATACCGTGAGATCCATGCAATGTTTTATGTCACCCTCGGAGTGACCTCCATTCGAAAAGTGTTTGCATGGGTCAATATCAAGGGGAATAGAGGAGTAAGTGGGTAAAGGATGTGTGTCAACGTATCCTACGAGCTTTTCCATTAGTTTGGACCGTGAGATTCCTATATTGTGCCCGCTGTCGTCTTTAAGGCGGCATTAGCTAGTCGCTAACCATGGCTATCCCCTCAGAGAGTTGTAACATAGGATTCAGAACAACTCAAACTCCAGAAATGGATGGAATTTCTTAGGTCGATTTCCAACTTTGACTCTCCAATTTGGTAGTATCGTTGGAGCCATAATCTCTGAGATCTGAAAAATGAAGGGTTACACTTATAGAATTACTAAGTGTTAGTAAGTTTTTGACCAAAAACGGTAGCTAAATGACTATCAAAATACGAGTTATTCTGGAGATAGTATTTAGTCAAGAATGTCTTGCTTTAGTGAAAGGATATTTGTCTGCCCCTCGGTAGCACTTATTCTAACTCACTATAGTATCGTTACAATAAATAATGATATTTGGGTACATTAATACTTTACTAAAATATGATTGTGTTTAAAAGCAACTTACTTATTAGAATTTGTTTATAATTTTAGCATGTCTTCTTCAAATTCACTAGCTTCCAATGATAATAAAGGTCATAATAAATCAACATGGAAATCGAATATACTAGCAGTTGATAATTTAAACTATGTTTTAACAGAGAAATGTCCTCATTCTCCTTGTTTTTCTACAAAGGCACTTGTCATTGAGACACGCTTAGTAGAAAATGATAGTTATCCTGGATAATGGATTTAGGAGCAGCTAATTATATTTATACTTTCGCTCAGGAAACTAGTTCCTGGAGACAGCTTACAGAAGGAGAAATAACCTTTACGGTAAGGACTGGGAAGGTTATTTCAGCTAAAGCAATGGGAGATATAAAGTTATTTGTTGGAGATAGACACATTTTACTTGAAAATGTTTATTACATTCCTTCTATGAAAAAGAATTTAATTTTATCTCATGTTTGCTAAAACAAAATTACAAAGTTTCTTTTGAATATAATGAAATGGTCATTATTTCAAAAGGTAATAAAGTATGTTCTGCAAATCTAGAGAATAACTTATATGTGTTAAAACCAACTGAGGTAAAAGTCGTTTTAAATATAAAGATGTTTAAAACAGCTGAAACTCAAAATAAGAAACGGAAAATTTCTCCAAATGCCTATCTTTGGCACTTAAGACTAGGTCATATTAATCTCAATAGGATTGAGAGATTGGTTAAGAGTGGACTTCTAAACCAGTTAGAAGATAGCTCTTTATCGCCATGTGAATCTTGTCTTGAGGGTAAGATGACCAAAAGATCTTTTACTGGAAAAGGCCTTAGAGCCAAAGAACTCTTAGATCTAGTACATTCAGACCTTTGTGGTCTGATGAATGTTAAAGTGAGAGGTAGGTATGAATATTTCATCAACTTCATCCATGATTATTTAAGGTATGGCTACATTTGCCTAATGCATCATAAGTCTGATACACTTGAAAATTTCAAGGAATTTAAGGTAGAGGTTGAGAGCCAGTTAGGTAAAAAGACTAAAACACTTTGATCAGATCAAGGTAGCGAATACATAGATTTAAAATTCCAGGACTATTTGATAGAACACGGAATTCAGTTACAACTCACAGCACCTGACACACCTAAAAAAAATGGTGCTGTAGAAAGGGAAAATAGAACCCTGTTGGACATGGTTCATTCTATGATGAATTATGCTCAGTTGCCAAGTTCTTTTTGATGTCACGCAGTAGAGACTGTGGTGTATATATTGAACATGGTGTTGGGGTTGATGCCCTAAAGTCCCGTGTCCAGTAGTTTGTAAACAGTTTGTATGAACGCTTGTGTTGTATAATATATGATATTTTACTTCACATCTTGATTTTGCTCAGTTGTTTGTTTTATTTTCTTTATCACAAACCAATAAACCTAAAATCCTTTGTTATCTGGATGTAACTTAAGCATGTATGTGGTGACATACAAGTGGATCATGTCTTAAGTGATAACCAAAATGGTCTATAGTATATGGATATAGGAGGGAAACCTTATCCTGGTAACGTTACGGATGCAACCCGCTTTTTGGAATGGTCACAAGTGTTGTGACTTGTCACAGATGGTCTGATCCTAATCATTCGTGTAGGGGACATGCGAGCGGGGGCGTCCTATACAAAGATTTTGTATAAGACCTGACCACGAAGTGTTAATGTCTTGTTATATAACACCGTTCATGACTGAGACTCCACTTCACTAGGATGACCATAGGTAACACGACCTCAATCTTGAGTGAGTTGGGAACTCCTACCATTGAGAGTGGTCCTTTGATTTGTATGGGTGCGAGTGGCCAGGTCGCCGACTCAAACCTACCATTTTAGGGATTCGTCTGATTTGGGAGGCAGGAACTCAGCTACACAAGATGGAATTCACTCCTTTCCCGAAGCAAAGGCAAGTAGATAGATAGCTCCTTTAAGGGCCGATTCCAGGGCTTGAACGATGTGGTGCCACACACCTTCTCTTGGCCCGAGAGGTGTTCGCACATAGTTGGACTATGTTGTAATGTTTATTAGAGGAATCAGTGATACTTAAGGATTAAGATGTAACTACAGGGGAAAAATGATAAATTGGCCTAGTTGTACTTACGAGCATTTGTGAAAGGTCATCGTACTAATGATTGGTTATATCCGATGGATATAGAAATATATCTGTGGTAAGAAGAGTTCAACTGTTGGTCTTTAGTGGAATGACTGGCAGTTAACGAATAGTGGATCTCGTGGCTAAAAAGTTTAGTTAGCTATTCGCGTACCGTTGGAGCTTCGAGCCATAGGTTCATAAGGTCCTCTAGGTAGCTTGAATAAAGTCGAAAATCAGTTTTTGGGTCAGTTTGAAATGTTCAAATTGACAAGAGGGAATTCGATTATATATGATATAATTGAACTAGTTAATTATATATGATATAATTGGCTAAATGTATGAGATACATTATTATGGAGAAAATTAGATATAAATATGGTTTATATCAAGTGGAAGAGAAATTAGTAGATATGTGATATCAAACTATAGGTTAAAATATAATATGATTATATTTATTTAATAATTAAATTGATTAATTATGTGATAATTAGTCGAAATCCTCTCCTCAATCGTGCGTTAGTGGGAGAATCCTTATTCGATTATTTTGACCGAAGAATAAAATGAAAATTTGTTTCATTTTGCAAAGGAAAAAAAACAAAAAAAAGAGTTCGAGAAATTCGCAATCAGTGTGAAAACGTCTTGATCGCTTAGTTGACAGTCTATACGATAGAGCTTCGTCGTCTAAACGATCGCACACCCGCGTCTATATGATCACACACCTTTCTCTAAACGATCGCTTAGCTTTCCTAAACGATCGTCTAGCGTACCACGTTTTCTAAACGATCGTTTACCTATTACTAGACGATCACTTAGTAAAACCTACACGATCGTGTAGCTTTGTCTAAATGATAAGTGTCCCCGCTATACGATAGCTTTCTCTCCCACTTGCTTATCATCTACACGATCAGCCAATTCCTCCGACCTCTACCAAAATCACCAAAGACCACACTTTGAATTCTCACTCCGAGAATACCAAGGGCTCCAAGTGGTGGTGTCGTCCCCGCTCTTGCTTGCTTGTGCTTGTTCGTGTTGCTGTCGTTCGTGTAAACGATCGTGCTGTCGTAGCCAACTCTTTAATGGACGATAAAGTTCGTAGAGGGTGGTTTTCTCGGCGTTGAGTTCAAGATTGAAGAGAGTCTTCAACTAGTATGTGAACTCAATCCCTTGTATTTTATTTAACAAAGCATGCTGTTAATTAGTGTAAATTGCATAACTGTTTGTTAGAATGTGTATGTTATTTTTTGGTCACAATGAAATCGGAAAGATTCGAACACGCTCATGGATGCTCTTAGTTAAGAGTTCCTTCACATGATTCCCTCGAAAAGTGCTTTAGTAACACTTTACGAGTTATGGAGAGGACGTAAAGGTAATTTATGTCACTTCAGGATTTGAGGATGCCCATCACATGTGTTGGTGCAAAATCCAAAGAAGCTAGAACGAAAGTATGCCTATTTGTAGGCTATCCTAAAGAGACAAAAGGTGGTTGATTTTATGATCACCAGGAAGATAAAGTATTTATGTCGGCAAATGTAGCATTCTTTGAGGAATACCACATTAAAAATCATCAATCTCGCAGTAAGCTAGTATTAAGTGAGATATCCAGAGAAACTACAGATAGATCAACAAGAGGAGTTGATCGAGCAATTTCTTCAACAAGAGTTGATGAAACTGTTGGGAATTGTGTCTTAAATCTCCTTGTAATCTCGTAGTTTGTAAACTCTGTAAACATATTGTTATTAATAAAATAAGTGTTATTTTATAAGCATTTACACAATCCAATAAACTAAGATTTGAGGTTATTTTATGTAAATTTAAACAAGTATATAGAGACATACAAGTAGATCTTGTTTAAATAATAACCTAAATGGTTTGTAGTAGATGGATAAAGTTGGGTACCTTATCCTAGTGACACTACGGATACGACCCGCTTTGTAGGTGTTACAAGTGTTGTAAAGTGCTACAAATGATCTGATTCTGATCATTCATGTGAAGACATGCGAGCGGGGGTATCCTATACAAAGAGTTTGTATAAGACCAGACTACGAAATGATTAGTCTCTTTATATAACACTGTTGATAAAAGTGACTTACATTTCACTAGGATGACCATAGGTGACATGACCTGAATCCTATGTGAGTTATGAACTCTTGCTCATGAAGGCGATCCTTTGATTTGTATGGGTGAGAGTGGCCAGATTGACAATTCAACTCAGCTTCACAAGATGTAATTCACTCCTTCCCCGATGCAAGGGTAAGTAGATAATTACTCTCTTAAGGGCTGATTCCAAGTCTTGAACATAGTGACCACACCCTCTCTTAGGAAGAGAGAACTCAGTCATAGTGGGACTATGACTTATTGTTCATTAGAGGAATCAGTGGTATTTAAGGAGTTAGATGTGACTATAAGGGCAAAACGGTAATTTGGCTCAGCTGTATTTACAAGCGATTTGTGAAGGGTCATCGCATTGTTGATTGGTTATATCCATGGACACAGAAATATATCTGTAGTGTGAAGAGTGCAACTATCGGTCTTTAATGAAGTGCCCGACAGTTAACGGATGGTGGATCGATTAAAGAGTTTAGTCAGTTATTCACGTACCGTTGGAGATTCAAGTTACAGGTCTATAAGGTCACTTGGTAGCTCAATGGATTCAAGTTAAGAATCAGATTTTTGGTTAGTTTGAAGTGTTCAAATTAACAAGAGGGAAATTAATTATATATAGTTTAATTAAATTAATTAAATTATATATGATATAATTGATATAATGTATTTGATATATTTTTAGATTGGAGGCATTGATATAAATATGATTTATATTAAATGTCATAAAATAGGAAAAGAACTATGGTTTATATGTTACATATGATGCAATATTAAAACTATAGGTTATAAATATGATATGATAAGTTAGTTATTGTATTTATTTATAATTTATTAATTATTTGATAATATTTATTTTTTTCAATAATCGACTTGAGTGGGTGGTTATTCACGGTTGTATGGTAACCGTGAGATAAAAAGGAAAAATGGGTTTTCAAATCATTCATTCGAAACGTTTCATAGTAACACTGTCGAGTAAAAACGAGTTTTACTAATCGATAGCCTTAGAGCCTAAATGATCGAGTATCAAGTCTATATGATAGACTTCTTCCTCTATGCGATCGAGTATCATCCTCTATACGATTGTTCATCGCTTACTTGATCGTCTACTCGATCGTTTCTTCCTTCTTCCCTCTATCCACAATCATACAGAGCCCACAACTCCTGGATTCTCACACCAAGAATACCAAGGTAATCTTGTGGTGGTGTCGAGTTCTATTCGAGGATCAAGGATCGAGTTATACTCGCTGGTGATCGAGGATTTTCCAATGGGACTAGGACTACAAAGGAAATAGAACAAGGACAAGTAAGAGAAATACTGAGTATCTAATGCCTTAGTTTATTATATTTTTTCTCTCATTTACTCAACATTGTATTTGTATATATCTATTGGAGTTTCAATCCAAGTGGGAGTTTGTTGGGTTCACTACAAGAAAAACCACCTTTCTTGACGTTTGCAATTTTAAATACTTGACGTTTTTATGAAAAAAAATGTCAAGAAATAGGTGATTTTAAAGAAAAAAAAGTCAAGAATTGTCTTAAAAAAGTGGAGGTCTTCGTTAAATATTTTACTTGACATTTTAAAAATATCAAGTTCAATTAATGGTTTCTTGATGTTTTTAAAACGTCAAGAATATTAAAATATATAGGACAGCGTTGCAACGCTACAAATTTTGACGGAAAAATGAAAAAATAAAAAAATCAAGCCCTATATATTTTGACGAAAAAATATATAGGGCTTGATTTTTTTGGTTTGAGGCTTGAACTTTCAAAGTTAGGGTTTAATCTCTCATGTATATTCTTAAATCTCATAACAAATTCTTCTTTAATATTGTTCTTGGTTTGAGGCATGAACTTTCAAAGTTAGGGCTTGATTTTATTCTATCAATCTTGAAGAGATTCTTCATTGGGGTAAGTAGATTTAGTTTAGATTAGGTTTAATTCTTGATTTTCTTGGTTTGAGGCATGAACTTTCAAAGTTAGTGCTTGATTTTAGTCCATCAATCTTAAAGAGATTCTTCATTGACGTAAGTAGATTTAGTTTAGATTAGGTTTAATTCTTGATTTTCTTGGTTCGAGGCATGAACTTTGGTTTAAATGCATCTTTCTTGCTTTATTTGAAGTCATTTTCACTTTCCCTTTTGTAAGATATTTTATATTGATCTTGATGTGTTGAGCAATGTTGGGGATATTTGTTTGAAACTTTGTGTTTGTATCATTTGTAGAATATTTTATACGAAATGGTTCTTTATTGACGGCAAAGTACTGCTATGAGAAAAGTTCTAGCTTTGTAAAAAGTAATTTGTGGACGTTTGAGTTGTTGGGCTTTATTTTATTATGTCTAGTTGCTTTTCCTTTAAGAGGTATGATCTAAAATTAGGTACCATAATACAATGTCAAAGGTAGTTTTGGATTGGTACATGTGATAGTTGTTATGTGAGTAGATGGATAGTTTTGATAGAAGGTTTGGAAATGTATGTTTTGAAATTGTTCATATTTGGTTGACTGTAAGAATTATGTTCCTTATATTGTTTTAGAAGTGCCCATATGGGTTTGTCCATATTCTTCTAATTAAATTACAAAATCCTTCATGGAGTTGTAAAGTTTCAATCTATATGTTGTAGTTTTTGTATATTATTTCATTGATGTAGGTGCTCAAAGTGACGAGTTAGGTACTCAAAGTGACGAGTTCAAGATGGGCTACGTTATTCTTGTGGAGACAGGAGTATAGTGAGCAAGATTTGTCTAGGATTACTTCATATGGGATTGATAGGTGTAATTTTTTTTAATTGTTCTTAGAGGGGATGGGGTTGTTGATTGTACAATAGGAAATGTGTTTATATGAGGGTTGATAGTTGTTATACTTTTGAAATTGTTCATATGAGGTTGATTATAATGTTGGAATTGTTCATATGGGGTTTTCCATACTCTTTTAACTTAGAAATACTTTATGAGGTTGTAATATTGACAATGTTAAAAAAGTGAAGTTTTTATAAAGAGATATTAGTAGAAATTTGGTTGATATATAAGATTGAAAATGTGTGTATTATTTATTTGATTGGTGTATGTATGTCATATATATACCAAATGTGGTCGTTGGATCAAAATACAACAGCAATTATAGGTAAAAACGTCAACATTATAGATTTTTTTTTAAAAAAATCACAATCAAATTTCTTGACATTTTTTCCTTGTCGAGATTATACATATCCTTGACATTTTTTCCTTGTCAAGAACACTCATATTCTTGACATTTCAAACATGTCAAGTATTAGTGTTTCTTGACATTTTTTAAATGTAAAGTATCACTTTTCTTAACCTTTTAAAACGTCAAGAAAATTGACATTCTTGACACTGGTTTCCTTGACGTTTTTAAAAACGTAAAAAAAATGACATTTAAAAAATGTCAAGAAACACTGTTTTTATAGTAGTGATTTTATGTCATAAAACTCGTAGTTTGTAAACATATTCTATTTTCAATAAAGGTGTTATTGACGTTTATTCAATAAAGTTGTTGTTGAATATATAAATTACACTTGTTAAGATTAAATCCAATAAACTTAAAGATCCATAGCTATTATATGAATACTTGAACTTTATGTGAAGATAAAAGAGTGGATCAAGTTCAGTAAATAGCCAAAATGGTGTATAGTATACCAATAAGGCTGGGTTTCTTATTCTGGTAACACTATTGGATGCGGCCCACTTTGTAGTTGTTACAATCGTTGTAAAGTGCTACAAATGAAGTGATCCTAATTTATTTCAAAGTGATGACCTAAGTAGCTTAACCTTAATGAGCTAACTATGAATTCCTATGAATTCCTATTTATTTGAGATTATTTCAGGGGTAAAACAGCTATTGGCGAGTGCAACTACTAGGCTTTAGTGGAATGACCCGATAGTTAACAAATGAGGGTTAATTCGGTCTAAAGAGTTTAGCTAATTAATTTCATATTACTAGAGCCCATGATCGGTTCATTAGGTCCCCTACTAGCTCATAACGTGATAAGTTAATTTGAAACCTTCAAATTCGAATTAAGGGAATTAGTAATTATATATGATATAATTACATGTTTAATTATTGAGATCCTTGATTTTGCAAAAGTTTATTCCTGTTCCAACCTTTCATTAAGGAATACTCTATATTTAGGAGCAAGTTTGTACTAAAGAAAGTCATATACTTGATTGGTCTTAAAGACAACTTTGAATTTTAAGACCACTAGGTCAAACCAAACATCATTCGACTTCCATTACAATCGCTCTTCTTGTAACTAGTATCTATGTGCATATGTATATAAGAAAAGTGTTTTTTGGATGGTTCGAAAATTCATTGACATTCATCTATGTTCTATTGACATTGTTAAAAACGGTCATAAGCAGGTTACTTCATGAATGGTTGAGTGTAGAAAATCATTAAAAATGAACAAGGTTCCAAAGTGTATTCCTGTTTCGACTTTTCATTAAGGAACACTCTATATTTAGGAGTAAGTTTGTACTAAAGAAAGTCCTTGATTGGTCTTAAAGACAACTTTGAATTTTAAGACCACTAGGTCAAACCAAACATCATTTGACTTCCATTGCAACCGCTCTTCT
>NC_052354.1:14304513-14315743 GCF_009727055.1 Benincasa hispida
TCTAAGCACAAAGATAGAAGAAATTACCCGAAACTCATTGCCTCTGATTTCTTTAAATATGCATTCTAATCTCTCCACTACCATTTCTGCATTCTTCTCAAACCTCTTCTTCTCTACCATTTCCTGCTTGCAGTCTTCCCAATCTCATCCCTGCCCTTCCTTACCCTGCACCCATCATTTAAAAAATGGCAGAGCAGTTGTGTAATCCAAGCCACCTGAAGCATGAACTGGAGCTGAAGAAGTATCTGAAACCTTACACTTGCGATGGCTGCAAGGAAATAGGCTTTGGGCCTCGATACCGATGCGAAAAGTGTGATTTTGATCTTCACAAAGCCTGTATGTTTCCAAAAAACTCACCAATTTCCCATGAATTCTTCCCACGTTCCACCTTCAAGTTCTTTAAAATCCCACCAAGAGCCTGCCACGACAAATGCAGACGGATCTGCGACGCCTGCACAAAGCCTATCAATGGCTTTATGTACCACTGCAAGAAACGTGACTTGGATCTCCACCCTTGCTGTGAAAACCTCAAGATGAATTACCAAATTGAAGACGTGGAGTTCAATCTCCACAAGGAAGTCCAAGGTGAGTGCATGTGGTGCAACAAAAAGACCATCAGAAGCCACGGCCAACACAATGGTTGGTCCTACATATCTGAGTGCAGGAAGTACCATGTTCACGTGGCTTGTGCCACTGAAATGGCTTTAGAAGAATGGTACAAGAACGGAGGAGACTGGATCAATGTCGATAATGCCGATCAGGACCCAAACTTGGCTCTGCAGAAGGTGAATCTGAAAGCAATTCAAGCTCGAGGGCGTGGGGATGGCGGAAAAGGGAACAAGTTTTGGAGGATCCTTAAGGTCTTCATCAAGACCATTGTTAGTATCGTTCTTGGAGATCCCACCACGGTTCTGGCGTCTCTCTTCATCGAGCTGATTGCATGAAACTTGTTTATTTAAACTTTTGTTTTGCCTTCTCTTTCTGCATAGTGTATTCTCTTTTTTCTTTTATTCCAAAAGTATAGTGTACACAAGTCTGTAACACTAAAACCATGTTTCAGTTTTGATTGTGTGCCTGCAAATGAACAAATAAAAGTGATGTTTTTTTCTTTATTGTTGGGTTATTGATGATAATTTAATTGGAGCCAAATAAATGGGGAAAGCTGAACGATTCAGATCTCAAAATAAAAGAAGAGAAAAAAACACAGGATTCAGATTCAACAAACCAACCATAGAGGGCTAAATCGAAGAAAGTTAAAAAGGGCGAAAAGGAAACGACAAGAAATTGAAGTTACCTGATATCATCGTGAGATGAAATGAGTTGATTAAGGTCGAACTAAACTCCCATGGCAGACGCAGCCGGCGGCCAGGACGTCGGTCAAACCAGGAGGAGTTCGGCGATGAGAGAGAGAACTGAACAGAGAAGGAAATTTCAGAAGAAATGAAAGGAGTTTAGGGCATTTATGGATGAATTAATTGTATTATATTAAGATTATATTATTTTTAAATTGAAACCTTAAATTTGGGCTCACACTGCTGTTAGTGGGCTGGGCTCAAAACTAAAATAATTTGGATTCCGTTCTTCTCAATCCAAATTCTTTTTTATATTTTCAAATTACTTAATTTTCCACGTTTAAATGCAATTTTTATATCATCTATATTGGTTTTGAAGGATTAAAAATATATTTTAAAGTTATTTTAAAAATATAAAAGTGAAACGGGTATTAATGGTTTGTATTCATAATTGACAGTGAGGGTATTTTTGAAACTTTTTGTAAGTTCAAGGGTATTTTCAAAACTAAACACTAACGATTTCCTTCCAAAATTAACAGCAATGACACTTTTGAACCGTTTATAAAAGTTTAAGAGTATTTTTATAATTTTGAAAGTTCAAGGATATTTTTTACACAGGAATAAAGTTTAAAGATATTTTGTATAATTTAGCAAAATATGCAATATGTAATTTATTATAAATTAGATTAAATAGCAAATTTGCTCTTTATGGTTTGGATAAAGTTAGAGGTTAGTCCTTATGATTTTAAAAGTTAGAATTTAATCTCTATGCTTTGATATAATTAATTTCATATATAGTTCCTATAGTTTGTTAAAATCCTCTTAATAGACCCTAGTATAGGGACTGTTTATGAAACTTTTTTCAAACCATAAAAACTAAATTCTAATTAAAAACCACATGCACTAAATTCTAACTGCCTCCAAACCACAGGGACCATAATTTTAATTTGTCTAACAAATTATATAATATTACAAAACAATAATTATCCATTTTTTTTTTAATGTAAAACATGTTCATAAATAAATTAATAATAGTTTATTGTCAACTTATATTTAGTGAGTAACTATAACTAATTTACAATTATTTAAATTATAATCCAACTTCTTACTATACTACCAAACACACATCTGAAAACATGAAATATAATTCTGTTTTCATTTAATCCATTGTTTTCAAGTTTCAGTTTTCATATTCTTCACGAAACAGACTCTAAATTTTATTTTGCTTCGAATATATAGCCAATTAAAAATACCATGTACACTACATTGTTTGGGATAGGAATATGCACGATTTAGTTCGGCCTGATTTTGAGCAAAATCAATGATCGAATCAAATAGATCAATTTATAACAACTGTGAATAGTTAAAACCAAATGTTTTCTCTTTTGATTTTAAACTGAATTTCCCTTATTCGGTTTGATTAAAACTTTTTTTTTTCTAACCCTTTTTTTTCTAACCCAAATACAAACTCATTCTTATTCAAAATAATAACACAGATACCAAAACTAACAACATTCCTAAAGTCCCTTGAAAACCGCTAAAAGAAAACGATAGAACAAATGAAACCTATTTCATTAGAGAGTAGTGAGGAGAGGCGATGCGATGATTGATGGTGAAGGCAAATGACTGAATGCAATGGTTGTTAGGGTTTCTTTTTTAACTAATGGGCTTACAAGGTGGGTTTCTGGGTAGTGGGTATTCATTTAAATTCTAATAGGTATATATATATATATAATTATGTTTGATCTTTTGTTTGTTTTTTCTACTATTGAATCGATATTCAAACTGATCAACTGGTTCTTTCAAGCAGTGAACCAAAAAACCCAGAAAAATAGAAAGAACCTTCAGTTTGGACCAAATTTTGCATACCCCTAATTTGCCATATCTTTGTTATCGTCAATTAGGGTTTATTCCTATTAATATTTACCTTTATAGTATTTTCTCTTTTTGTATTTTTCTTTCTTAGTTTCTTGGTGTCTATTTATTCACCTTTATAAAAGTCTAACTGTAAATTATGATTATATTATTCAATATAATATATTTAACAAATCAACATGGTATGAGATCCCTAAAATCCTAGAGTTTTATAATTTTTAGCTATCGTCTCCCCAACTCTTTAATGCCTCTGTTCGATCCTTCCTCGCATAAATTTGTCGTCTTGCCCCGATTTCTACCCACTCTGTCATCAGCCAAACCCCTCTCTTCTCTAGCGTCGCCCATTGGAGTTTAGTATAGTTATTCTGCCATTGTCACCTAGCTATGCTCCAGCTGTCACTGCGACACAAGTACAAATACATTTCATTTGTTATTGTGCTTGCACACATGTGTAGCTAGCCAGGTTCTCTTACACTCAATCCATCCAAATCAACGTCGTCCAGATCCATTGGTCTCGTTTCAAATTGTCACTTCTAGATCTATCCAATCGTCGTCCTTTGTCGCTTGCCTTAGATCTGTTCGGTCCCATTTTGCCCAATTCTTTTCATTGTTGTCCAATACATTTTTAGTTCGTGCGTATCCATATTTTATGTTCTTCGCTTGTCGACTCGTAGCCCTGTCGCCTATGAAATCATCCACCACGGATGCGTCGTGCATAACCCGTCGACCATGGATCAGTCGCCTCAATCCACTCACGTTTAAATTTATCTTAGATCATGTTCTGGAATTAGTTTAATTTTGGTTCAGTTAGGCTGGTTCAATTGTTACACCCCGCCCCAAGCCCACCACCTAAGCCCGAGGAGAGGCGTGAGGGACTGCAGATACCACCCTTTTGTGATACCTACTGCCCATCTGAACCCCTTTAATACACTTAGTAAATTTTAAGTCAAGGAGATAAACAAAAATTGATTAAGCAGGCCCATTTTATTATTACAATGTAATGTTATACAACTCCAAGACTGAACTATAAAGTTTACATCAATAATTCTAAAACCCCGGAAGTGTGACTGTGGCTTGTGGCAGACCTTGACCTTAGCAGCACTCTAGAACTCCTCACCTTTCCTTACCTGGGAAGAAAAATATGAAATAACAGAATGAGCTTCACAAAGCTCAGTGAGTGGTAAGCAACTTTTAGAGTCTATTTCAACTCATAAATAACAAGCATATCATAAATACGAGGTTAAAACTCAAACCTTAGCTTTGAATGAGTCTGTCTCAACTTCTATCTACATGCATGGTGTATAGTTACTTGTTACTAATCATAAACGCTTGCTCTTTTGCGTTCTCCTTTTATTCCTTATGTGCACATAGCTTTCCGCTCATGGGCTTAGAAGCTAGGCTCATCGGCCCTTTGACCATCCCATACGATGTTCCTCCTACAGGCTCAGGAACTAGACCTCTCGGTCCCCTGACCATCCCGTAAGGTTCCACTCGGCTCAGGAACTAGGTCTATTGACCCCCTGACCATCCCGATTATATATTCTCATTCACATGCTATTTACTCATTCATAACATAAATATAAACAATTTACTCTAAAAGATATGCTTTAGACTTAAAGGAATACCACTCACCTTGGTAAGGATAGGAACCTTTCTTTCTAGGAGTTCCTTGATCACCTCGGGCTCTCTTTCGAACCCTAAGATCCAGATTTAACTTGAAGCTTAGATTACTTCCTTCATGCTATAAAATTTCTCATGAAGCGTACATTAAAATATTAGCTTAGAACTTCTCGTGGTTTGGTCGGAATCCTCAAAACATTAAGACTGGCCCAAGCTTACCCAACAGCTCGACCCCTCTGAATTTTCTTCACTCTCCAGCCCGATTCCTTGGAGCTTCTTCTCTGGCGCCCTACCATAAAAACTAGGCTCTCAGAGCTTTTAGGTGGCTTTAGAATCACTCTAAACGCACGAGTATTCTAGGAGAAATCCTTGTCCTAATTTGATGTTACTTCCAGACTTTACTGTTCGACAACATCTTCTCCTCTTGGAACTTTATGGTCAACGCATGCTTATCTCCGAAAATTCTCTTAAACACTTTTCCTAATGTTTTTTTTTTCAAGAGGATTTCGAGTTATGTACTGAAGAGACCTTTTGTGGTGGTATTTATAGGCTAAAGGAAATGATCCTTCTCATCTTTACCAAGCCTCCAATGCAAGACACCTCTTACTCTTGAAGTTTTTGCACCATGTTTTACCACCACCTACTTCCTTACCATTCACCTACTCTCATTCCACACACCTACTTGAGTTGTCTTCCTCATGCATAAGACTTCCTTTGCATGAAACTTAATTCGTCTAGCTTCTACTAATTCAAGTCTAACCACCTCTTGGTATAGCCATTTGTTCAGATGAGCTCATCAGTTTTACGTAATGCAAGCCTCAACACCGCTTCATCATTTAGTCCATCGTGCAGCTCTTGCACTTCATCACTTAGCTCCCTCATTTAATGAATCTCTCACTGTAATCGTCTATCGCTTAGCACTACGCCTGATTATGTAGCTCAATCATTTAGTAAATGATTCTGCTCTCAGCAATCTTGCGCATAGCCTATCGCTTAACTGCCACGCCTATCGTTTAGCACTAACATCTTATCGTCTAGTGCTTACACTGATCGTGTAGTGTCTTTACCTATCGTATAGCTCGATCGTCTAGCATGTCACTTCTCAACGCCGCTTGCATCTTTACGATCGTCTAGTGCATCGTTGAGCTCCGTACTTTTGCTATACGATCGCCTGCCTCATCGCTTAGCTTTGTGCATTTGCTACACGATCGCATACCTCATCGCTTAGCTTCACACATTTGCTACGTGATTGCCTACCTCATCGTGTAGTGTCGCTCCTTTGCTACACGATTGCCTAACTCATCGTGTAGTCCCGTTCACTTCTATACGATCATCTGCTCAGTGCCTTGTGCTCAAGCTTCTCTTGCTCTCTTCGCTCTCGCTCACACAGCCTCAACGCATGAGCAACTCTTAACAACGCCTTTTGCCAATGCTTTGGTCAACATGCGTCCTACTTCACAAATGCATGGTTGCCTTTGGTTTAATGTTTAGTCTCTTTTAAACCTCTACTTACTCAACCTCATCTCATGCGTTTAATGTTTCCTAACACCACACGTATGGTTTCTTTTGGCTTTACACTTAGCCAAATTTCACTAATTAAGGCTTAACTCAAAGCTACTCAAAGAAAATCTATTCAACACTTAGAAATTTCCTTCTCTTCAATATAGGATTTAACTCATACTTAGTTAATTCCCTTGATTATCTGCTTAAGTGGGGAAATTGAGATCCGGGTTTCACATCAATTCACTTTAGTCTAATCGATTTTAATTTGGTTTGGTTTAATTAGTCCGGTACACCTATTTAGTTGTTTCAACTGTTTTCATTTGTGGGTTCATCCTCTGTGTTTCAGTTATGGGTCATTTGTTTCATTTTCAAATATTTTGAACGTGGGTCTCTGTTTCTAGTCCAAAAGTTATTCGTGGTTTCGTTCTTCGTGGGTTTTTGTTTCCGATCTAGATCTACTGTTTTGATTCAGAAGTTTTTCTTCACAAACTTGGGTCTTTCACCATCCTATCACCTTGAGTTTGAGAGAGGGTGGTAACGTAAATTAGAGTTTATTCCTAATTAGTATTTTCCTTTATAGTATTTTCCCTTTTTGTATTTTTCTTTCTTGCTTTCTTGGTCTTTATTTATTCACCTTTGTAAAAGGCTAATTATAAATCCTGATTATTCAATATAATATACAAAATCAACAATCTCCTATACGGTTGTCAACAATCACAAAGGTCGATCGATCACCGATGATCATGACAATCAGTCGTCGAAGGTCACGACGTTTGGTCATCAAATATTTGTTAATGGTCATAACAGTCGATAATCGGCGATCAAGACAGTTACTCGCTATCAGTGAAGACAGTCAATTGTCGACGAATCAAAGTTGGTCGTTTAACTGCCACAATAGTCGGTCCCAGACATTCAATGAGGATTAAGACGATCGGTCTTTGACAATCTAAATGACTACCCGTTGACGATTAAGGCGTATTGGTCATCAACGATTAAGACTATTGGTTTGCCAAGAGTAGATCATGAAAGTCGGCCGATGGTTGTTACCGATGGCGATCAACAACCATTGACAAGAGAAAGACGATGAAGAAGAATTTCTCAAACCTATGGCATTTTATTAAAAAAAAATATTCCAAAACCCATGAGTTGATTTTTTATTCCCAGGAATTTGTTCCATGGACCAAAATGGGTTATATGTCAAACCCCCTAATTCCAATCCATGTGTCAAACACCCCTTAATCTTTTAAATTGATTTAATATTTAATTTTACATTTTTAAACATAATTTTTATACTGATTAAAATTGATTTTGAATTATTAAAATCATTTTTTTTAGTTATTTTGAAAAGTGCCTTTTTAAATATAAAAAAAAAATATTTAAAAATATTTACACTTTATATCAAAAAGTTCCAAAAGTACAAAATACTTTTGAAACTTTTTACTATAAAGTGTGAATATTTTTTGGATTTTTTTATTTATAAGAATTTCCCTTTTTAAAAAAACATTTTAATCATCTTGAAATAACTCTCAAATATGCTACTAATCGGTTGGGCTGAATCTTAATAAAATAATTTTAAAAACAAGTCTTCTAGCAAGGTTTCAATTTTTATTTGAAAAAAATAGTAAAAACGAAACATCATTACAAAAACAATTTTTTAATGATATAACCTCAATTTTCGAGTTAGAATTCACACTATCCTAATTTTTAAAAAAAATCAAATTATATATATTTTTTTAGTTTCGACTTTTCATTAAGGAATTCTCTATATTTAGGAGCAAGTTTGTATTAAGAAAGTCATATACTTGATTGCTCTTAAAGACAACTTTTAATTTTAAGACCACTAGGTCAAACCAAACATCATTTGACTTCGATTGCAGGGGCTCTTTTTGTAATTGGTATCTACATGCATATGTATATAAGAAAAGTGTTTTTTGGATCACTACTACATAACTGGGTTTTAATGTCGTTTTAAAACTGACATTATAGGAGTACAATATCGATTTACAACCGACTTCAAAGATCGTGATATAAAAGATCTTTAATGTCAGTTGTCTTTAATGTCAGTTGTCTTTAATGTCGGTTTTAAACCGACATTATAGATGACAAAGATTTCAATGCAAGTTATTATCAATGTCAGTTTTTAACCAACATTGAATACTGTTAAACTGACATTGAACATTATCTTTAATGTCGGTTTTCACCTACTTTTTGTCAGTAATTGTCCAATATTAAATGTTTGTCATTGTCCACTATGTTCAAGACCCGGAATCAGCCCTTAAGGGAGTAATCTATCTATTTACCCCTGCTTCGGGGAATGAGAAAATTCCATCTTGTGTAACTGAGTTACCAACTCCCCAATCAGACATATCCCCAAAAATGTAGACTTATTGAGTTGGCAATCTGGCCACTCTCACCTATACTAATCAAAGGACCACCCTCAAAGGTAGGAGTTCCCAAACACTCAGGATTAAGGTCATGTCACCTATGGTTGTTTAAGTGAGATGTAAGTCTCAAGTATCAACGACGTTATATAAAGAGACGAGTCATCTCGTGGTTCGGTCTAATACAAACTCTTTATATAGGACACCCCCACTCGCATGTCTCCACATGAATAGTCAGGATCAACCATCTATAGCGTAAACCTCTACAAAGCGGGTCATATCCGTAGGCCACTAGGATCAGGTATCCCTCTTTAATCCTTATACTACAGACCATTTTAGGTTATCATTTAAGGCATGATCCACTTGTATATCTCATATACATGCTTAAGTTTTCATACAATAACCATGGAGTTTTGTTTATTGGATATGAGTAAATGCAAAATAAAATAACTCTTATTTTATTCATAACAATGTGTACAGTGTTTACAAACTACAGACTCTGGAAGAATTAGGACAGCAATCCCAACATGTTTAACTATTGAACCAATAATCAAATCGATCAAACCAGTTCTTTCAAGCAATGAACAAAAAATCCCTGAAAAATAGAAAGAACCTTCAATTTGGACCAAATTTTGCACACCCCTAATTTCCCGTATCTCTGTTAATGTCAATTAGGGTTTATTCCTAATTAATATTTTCCTTTATAATATTTTCTCTTTTTGTATTTTCCTTTCTTAGTTTCTTGGTATCTATTTATTTATCTTTATAAAAGTCTGATTGTAAATTATGATTATATTATTCAATATAATTTACTAAATCAACTGGTATGAGAGCCTTAAAATCCTAGAGTTCTATAATTTTTAGCTATCGTCTCCCTAACTCTCTATTGCCTCTGTTCGACCCTCATCACATAAATATTTTGCCTTGCCCCAATTTCTACCCGCTCTATCATCAGTCAAACCCCTCCCTTCGCTAGCATTGTCCATTAGGGTTTAGTATAGTTATTCTACTATTGTCATCCAGCTCTGCTCCAGCTGTCATTGCCACCCACGTACATATACATTTCATTCGTTGTTGTGGTTGCATGCATGTGTAGCTAGCCAAGTCCTCTTGCACTCAATCCATCCAGATCAACGTCGTCCTGATCCATCGCTCTCGTTTCACGTCATCACTTCTAAATCATCCAGTCGTCATCCTTTGTCGCTCGCCTCAAATCTGTTCGGTCCCGTTTTACCCAATCCATATCGTTGTTGTCCAATACATTTTTAGTTTGTGCATCTCCAGATTTTATGTTCTTCGTTTTTCGACTCACAACCTCGTTGCCTGTGAAACCATCCACCACGGATTCGTCGCACACAGCTCGTCGACCATGGATCAGTCGCCTCAATCCTCTCACGTTCAGATTTGTCTTAGATCATGTTCTGGAATGAGTTTAAGATTTTCTTCAATTAGGCTGATTCAATTCACTTCAATCAAATTGATTTTAGTTTGGTTTGGTTTAATTAATCTGGTTCACCTGTTTAGTTGTTTCAACTATTTTTGTTTCTGGGTTCATCCTCTGTGTTTCTGTTATAGGTCATTTGTTCCGTTTCAAATATTTGATCGTGGTTCTCTGTTTCTAGTCCAAAAGCTTTTCGTGGTTTCATTCTTCGTGAGTTTTTGTTTTCCGTTCAGATCTGCTGATTTGTTTCGGAAGATTTTCTTCACAAACTTGGGTTGTTCGTTTGAGAGAGGGTATTAACGTAAATTAGAGTTTATTCCTAATTATTATTTTTCTTTATAGTATTTTTCCTTTATGTATTTTTCTTTCTTGGTTTCTTCATGTTTATTTATTCACCTTTATAAAGGCTAATTATAAATTCTGATTATTCAATATAATATACAAAATCAACAATCTCCTATATGGTTGCACCTTAATATCAAGTTTTTTTTTTTTATTTTCCTTATTTTAATTTTTTTTAGATTTGTTTGAATCTCCTATTCTTTAGGTTCTATTTATATTTTAATGTTGAATCAAAATATATTTTCTCCTCCAAATCTTTGTGTTGTATGTAGATGATATTCTTCTTGTCGCTAATGATTGTGGGTCACTGCATGATGGTAAGAATTACCTTTCTAGCAACTTTGAGATGAAGGATATGAGTGAAGCTTCCTATGTGATTGGAATAGATCATAAGGAATTTTAGGTTGTCTCAAAAAGCTTACATCAACAAAGTTCTAGAAAGATTTAAGATGGAATCATATAAACCTAGTCCAATTTCCATCCAGAAAAAGAGACAATTTTAATTTATTTCAATGTCCCAGGAATGATTTGGAACATAAAGAAATGGATAATATCCCTTATACTTCTTTAGTTGGGAGTTCGATGTATACTCAGACCTATACTAAGCCGAATAGAAGCTTTGTGGTCGGAATGTTGGTCGTTATCCATCAAATCTCAGACTATTTCAGTGAAAAGCTGCAAAGAAGATTTTAAGATACTTACAAGGCACTAAAGATCACATGCTCACATATGGAAGTAGTAACCTTGAGGTTGTTGGTTACTCGGACTCAGACTAA
>NC_052354.1:14315768-14330399 GCF_009727055.1 Benincasa hispida
ATAACCTAAAGTCAGAAAAAAACAAATAAATAGGAATAGGATACTTTTTTTTAAAAAATTGAAGATGTACAGTAGAAGGAGACAAAATCCAAATAATCTGAAAAATAATAATAAGAATAAAAAAGGTACGGAAATTGGAAAAAACGTAATATAATTTGATTTTTTTAAATTTAGGTTTAATGTGAATCTAACTCGAAAAATCAGCTGTTATATCATTACAAAATTGTTTTCTGTAATGATATTTCGTTTTTACTATTTATTTTTAAAATAATTTTATTAGGATTCGAATCCACCGATTAGCATATCTGAGAGTTTATTTACAAGAGATTAAAATTTTTTCCAAAAGGAAAATTTTTATAAATAAAAAATCCCAAAATTATTCACACTTCGTAGTCAAAAACATTTTAAAATTTTTTTGTAACTTTTGAAACTTTTTGTACAGATGTAAAATAATTTTTAAAATTTTTTATATTTTAAAAAGGCTGTTTCAATTACCAAAACCAAAAAATGATTTTAAATAATTCAAAATCAATTTTAATAGTATAAAAAAATGTAAAACTTAAATATTAAATATATTTTGAAAGATTAAGGGGGTATTTGGTCATGGATTTGGAATTAGGGGGTTTGGAATTAACCCATGTTTTAATTCGAAACGGCTGGTTATTTGGGGGAGGAACCCAATTTAGTAAAAAAAAATTTTTTTTTTAAGTCGGTATGACAAATGTTGTATCTTCGACGATTGATTGTCAGAATCATCGACGATCGATCCGAACCTTTGTGATGTTGACGACCCGACCTATCGTCATGACCATCAACGATCGATCGTCTTGACTTATATTTTTTTTTCAATTGACTTGAACATTGAAGCATCTTTTTGAACCATAAAAATATTAATTATTGGTGGAAACCAATGAATTCTAAAAATACTTCTGAAGTTTGGGTTTTGCATATGCCTCCAAATGTATATGGAATCGTGAATAAGATTTCCTTTGAAAATGTGTAAAAAAATCTGTATTTAGAAGGATTGTGAAGTAGTTTATGTTAGAAAGTTGGGTTGATTTGTGGCCCAACAGCTTTCTACTATTCAAACTCTCAACATGTTGCCATTACCACCCAACAATAGAAGGTTTCAGTTCTCTTCTATTCTTGAGTAATATTTTATCATGGAAAGTGTTTTGACTGAAATTCTATTAATTGAAAATATTCCATTTGCTTTGTAACTTTCCCTGTCCGCTTGACTCTAGGACCTTATTGACCTTATTGCCCCCTTATAAGAGATATGTAATTGTTATGGTATGGGGACTTTCTATAGAAAAGCTATTGGTTAGATGGTCTAATTAAAAGTTGGATATTATTCGAACTCCTTTCGAGTATCTAGCCACCCCAATATTGATACAATCCTAAAGAGAAAGAACGACTGGAAATTTCAAATTAAACTAACGAGTCATATATCTAATTAAAAGTTGGATTTCTAAAATTAAAATGTTGAAGGGTTAAATTTTAATTAAATTAGTAATGGTGGGCCTAATTTTAGCTTTTATATAAGTTGTGGGTTCAATTTTTATCATAAAGGTTGTTTTCTTACAAGTTGACAAATAAAGAAAAGAGCTTAGCTCAGTTGGCATCAAATACCTATTATCAACGTTCATGGTTAAGGTTTGATTTCACTCACAAATTGACCAAATACAAGAAAATGTACATGATCAAAAGGTAGGGAGAACCACCTTAATAGGAATGTTGCCCCTGTGCATCTACTAAGCCGAAAACTTTACTCACCCTCTTTGATGCCAAGTTAGAAAAAGGTTAGACAATTCAAGTTACGTTAAAGCTATATCAAATAATGTCGAAAATATAGATGAAAATGCAGATTACTATCTCATTTCTATCATTTGCAAAGTCACAAGACCCTTTTTATTAACTTCACTTCTTTGTGGTCATTGGATGCAAACATCACGTAAAAATCCAATTTTGTAAAAGAATCACATTAAAAAATGCGCATAATACAAATATGATTAATATAGAAGAAGAAAAACTACAGATTAAAAAAAAGAAGAACTCAGACCGTGAAGCTCTTTATATCCATTCAGAGAAAATACAAAAAAAATGGTCAAAAACAATCCTTTTTTAAGTTTTCACTTTTCACAAACTAGCCCGCTTTTGAAAACACGTTAAAAAGTTTTCTTGGATACTTCTCGTCGAGAATCGAGTCAACCAAATTTGTTAATAAAAATAATCATTTTCACCAATATCAAAACTCTATTCTTTTTGGCTGCCAGTGGAATTCGACTAGGATGAGGATCGAGATTCCCGCAGAATCACATGATTTCCCCAATCTTACGTAATCTTTCTAATGCTTTCCAAAATTCTAAAAATTGCACAACCAAACTCGTGGGTAATTTGGCATAACCTGTTTGGCCATGAATATAAAATTCCTAGGATAAAAAAATTAAAACTCGTGGGTTCGAAATAATGTTCTTAATTCAATGCCATAGGTTTGAGAAATTTTCTCTTTCATCTCCTACCTCTATTTAATATCGTTGATCGTCGTTGGTAAGAACCATCGGCCGACTTTCATGATCTACTCTTGGCAACCAATAGTTCTTAATTGTTGATGACCAGTTGCCTTGACGTCAACGAGTAGTCATTTTAGATTGTCAAAGAACGATCGTCTGATCGTTAATGAAGATCGTCTTGATTGTTGTTAGGACCGACTATTGCGGCCATTAACGACCAACTTGAACGTCGACAACCGACCGTCTTTCACTGATAGCGGGTGATCGTCTTAATTTTGATGACCGATTGTTAAGACCATTAACAAACAACTGGTGACCAAACGTTTTTGACTTTGACACTGATTGTCTGATCATCGACGATCGATTGACCTTCGTGATCCTTGACAACCGACCTATCGTCAATGCCATCAACGACAGATCGACGACCATCTTGATAGTTGGCAATCGATCAATTCGTCACACCATGTCAATTGACCATTGTGATTGTGTTCGATCGATGCATATATCGGTGATCGATAGTCAGAAATTGATGTCAACATGCTACTTGTGACCTTTTGCCTATTGTCAACTTTCTTTCCCTCCATTTCCCTTTCTTCCTTATTTTCCCATTGGATTTCTCATTATATTCCCCTTCGTTATATATTGCAAAATAAATAAATAAAAGCAAATCTCCCTTATTCTAGAATTTTCTCCTTGTTGAATCATGTGTCCGATTATGCTAGTCATGGATAGTTGAATGTTCTTAGTCGATTGATTGCCCTTACCATGACTAAGATTTTATTTTTTTTTTTCATTCTCTCTCCCATTCTTACTCATTTGACACACTAAAAACAAGAAATTGATTTTGCATATAGAGCTCTTAAAAGTTGAAGTGTTGAATCAATCATGCTATATATGGTCATCAAATTCTTCTTCACCTGCCAATGCACACCTACGGTTGATGGTCAACATTGGCAATTATCGACAAGTTTTTTCTTTGTTTCCTCCATCTTTTTCTCTCTTTTCCCTTCAACTTCTTCCCACACAAAAAAAAAAAAAAAAAAAAAAGAAACCAAAAAAGTGATTGACGTATTCAAAATACTATTAAAGTGTGAACCTAAAAAATAAAGTATATTTCATGATTACAAGAAAAAAGGGAATAATTTAAGGATTAAGCTGCTAATTATTTCAAACTTTAGTACTTTGTTATCAAAAGATAAATTTATTATTTGAAAAGAGATAAATTAGAAATTTAAAAACGAACAAATTTGTTATAAAACTTAATTTCAAACTTTGTTATTTTTACTTAAAAAATATATTTTTAATGAAAAACTAAACCATTGTCAATTTAATAAATTGTTTGTCATGGAAATTAATGGCAAATGAATTTAATTGTAGGGCTACAAAAGATTAGGAAACTAAATATAAATTTATTTTAAAATGGATGGATTTAAAATTTTCTTTCAAAGTTATCATACAAATCAATTCAAAAACACACACTAGAGATTATAATAGTTCACAAAACAATCACTAAAAAACCATTTGAAAAAGAAAAAAAAAAAGGATCAGAAAGTTCAAGTTAGTTTAGATTTAAGGTTAAGTACCTAGGTCATCACTTATGAAATAAGTTCAGTCTTAAACAGTAAACAAATATAAAGTAAGAATGACTTATTTCTTAGTTCAGATCTTATGTAAACTCATCGCACGAACGACTCTCCGCTCTCATGTCACACATAACGAATTAGGGATTATCTTTTTTATAGCAACTTTACAAAACGATTTGTACAACTACAAAGTGGCCGCATCAAATAGTGTTACCAAATAAGGTACCCAGTATTCGTAATACTATAAACCATTTTGGCTATTTATGGAACTTGATCCTACCCTTTATATCCTCCACACAAAGTTCAATTATTCATATAAAATAGTCATGGATCTTGTAAGTTATGTTGGGATTTAATCTTAACAAGTGCAATTTATATATTCAAACAATAACTTTATTGATAAACGTCATAAACAACCTTTAATGAAATAGTTTTACAAGCTTAACAAGTTATAGGACATAAAACTCCAACATCCTTGTTATCATTTTGACACACTAAAAAACAAAAATTGACTTTTCCATCTAGGATTCTCTAAAGGTTGAAGTGTTGCACCAATCATGCTACCATATGGGTCATCAAATTCTCTTCACGGGCCAAGCACACCTACCGTGTGTGATCAACATTGGGCAATTATCGACAATTTCCCCACAAAAAAAGGAAGAAAAAAAGTGAGAACAGATTCAAATACTATTAAACGTGAACCTTCAAAATTTAATGATACAGGAAAAAAAAAAGGATAATTTTAGGGATTAAAGCAAAACTTATCTTGGTTATAATGTTGTTAGTATACTTAATTTCAAACTTTACTACTTTGTTATCAAAAGATAAATTTGTTATTTAAAAAGAGAAAATTAGAAATTTAAAAGTGGACTGAATTTGTATAAAAACTTAATTCAAAACTTGTGTTTTGTTACTTTAAAATAATTTTTTTAATGAAAATGATTAATCATTTTCATTCCTAAATTATTGTCATGGAAATTAATGGACCAAATGAATTAATCTAGGACTATAAAAGATGAAGCTACTATAAATTTTATTTTTAAAATGGATGGACTAAAAATTTTCTTTCAAAGTTATCATAGAAATCAATTCAAAACACACCAGAGATTATATAGTTCACAAAACAATCACTAAAATCAGGAAAAAAAAAATCAGATAACCCAAACCCATTGCCTTCAATCCCAAACACAGGCTTCAAAAACCAGACTTTCAAACTTGTATCCCAAAAACAGGTATTCGTGATTTTCAGACTTCAGAACGCTCTCAGATAAAGCCCCCAGACATTTCATTCCCAGAGCTTTTTTGGATTGGTCCAAAAAATTTTCCCAACCCAATTTATATATACCCAAAAGTCCTCATTTGAAGACCTTTAAATGGGAGAAGTTGAATTTTTTTTTAATGAATTGATCTTTTTTTTTTTTTTTTTTTTTTTGGGTACAAATTGGTGGTGTAGGAATTTGAACAACAAACTTTTTGATCCTTAACATATATACATAAGCTCTTCTTGGCTCTTACCTTTTTATTTTCACTTTATCATTCAAATTAATAAAAAAAAAAAACAAAAATGTAACGCTTTTTTCTATTCTTTTTCTAACAAGTCGCTGCGTTTATTTTTCAATTAACTAACATTAAGCTTTTTTCTAAACAATAACAAATAAAAAAAACTAAATTAAAAAAAGAAATTGTAGTGTGGGTGTTTTTGGAGAATATCTTCAAAGGGAGGATAGAAGCTTGTTAGGTTTGGTTGGAAGATGTTGATAAATATTAATTTAATATCTTAAATTTTTAAAAGTATTTAAATATCAAAATATTTTTGTTGCACTATATCCAAAAATCAAAAGTAATTTTATTAATTATAGATATGTTTTTCCTTTCTTATTTTGAATTATTTATTTCTCAAATGTTTCTATAAAATATAGATTTTTTAAATTGATAAAGAATTTTCTTTTTATTTATTCATATTTCTTTAAAAATACTATGATAACATAATTGAACACGCTTTTAACTTAATAATTCGTTCAAATGTTTTCATAAAAAAAATTAATTTTAAAAAAAATTCTTGTTGCGGAAGTGATTTTGAACACGTTCCTATTAATTACATTTTAGTTTTGAATGAATGAAAAATTACCATGTTCTATTGAAACTGATGAAATCAACTCATCTCATTTGATAATTTAAAGTAAATAATATAGGGTCATTTTCTTCTTAAATGTATGTTTTAATGTTTTGTACTCAAATGTATATTCAAAAGGGGAGAGCCATCTAGTAAAAATATGCTACTATACATCTATTTATGCCCAAAAGACCAAAATCTACATTGGTTAAATAATAGATAATGGTGGATTTATAAAGAAGATAACTATCTCCATTGCTATGAGGCCTATTGAGGTAAAAAAAAATGTCATGAGGGTTTAAAAGGACAATATCATACATTGCAGAGGACTACGACAAATAATGTAATTCAAATTCAATAAAGAAGACTAACCATTAACTTAAACACAATATTGTTGTACTATCTCATTCTCATTTGCAAAGTCATTAAATCATGTTAAAATGCCATAATCTTAATTCAACTAAAACATCTATAATAGCTTCAGACCGTCAAGCCCTTCAAATCCATCAAGAAAACACAATGCCTCGTTTCTCTTGTATTTCTAACTAATCCATTAACCAACATTCAAATTCTCCAACCAAAAAGAAGAAAAAATTTGTAGTCACTTTAAAGAGTGAATCGATTTAAGAAGAAAGCTTCCTATTGAAATCTGGCAAGTTATTAGCAGGTAACACCAATCGTAATTCAATTTATTTGCTATTATATGAAAAATTTTCAAATTGAATGACTTTTATTTCTCAATAATTTTTGTCTGTCGCTAATTGAAAATTTTAATTTTCCAACCTCTCAAAGAAAGAATAAAAGGCCCTTTAAAGTACTAACAAGCCACTTTACACCATGATTCAATTAGTATTTAAAGTAGAATAAATTGAAAATTTTTCATATAGCAAATAAATTGAATTACGATTGGTGTTACCTGCTAATAACTTGCCAGATTTCAATAGGAAGCTTTCTTCTTAAATCGATTCACTCTTTAAAGTGACTACAAATTTTTTCTTCTTTTTTGGTTGGAGAATTTGAATGTTGGTTAATGGATTAGTTAGAAATACAAGAGAAACGTAGGCATTGTGTTTTCTTGATGGATTTGAAGGGCTTGACGGTCTGAAGCTATTATAGATGTTTTAGTTGAATTAAGATTATGGCATTTTAACATGATTTAATGACTTTGCAAATGAGAATGAGATAGTACAACATATTGTGTTTAAGTTAATGGTTAGTCTTCTTTATTGAATTTGAATTACATTATGTTCGTAGTCCTCTGCAATGGTATGATATTGTCCACTTAAACCCTCATGACATTTTTTTTTTTACCTCAATAGGCCTCATAGCAATGGAGATAGTTATCTTCTATTATAAATCCACCATTATCTATTTATTTAACCAATGTAGAATTTTGGTCTTTTGGGCATTAATAGATGTATAGTAGCATATTTTTACTAGATGGCTCTCCCACCTTTTGAATATACATTTGAGTACAACATTAAACATACATTTAAGAAGAAAATGACCCTATACTATTTACTTTATTATCAAATGAGAGTGTGATTGGGGGAAAATAGGAAATTAGAAAAGTTGATTTCATTAGTTTCAATAGAACATGGTAATTTGTTCATTCATTCAAAACTAAAATGTAATTAATAGGAACGTGTTCAAAATCACTTTCGCAACAAAAGGATTTTTTTTAACAAAATTAATTTTTTTTATGGAAACATTTGAACGAATTATTAAGTTAAAAGCGTGTTCAATATGTTATACATAGTATTTTTCAAGAATATGAATAAATAAAAAGAAAATTCTTTATCAATTTAAAATCTATATTTATAGAAACATTTGAGAAATAAATAATTCAAAAATAAGAAAGGAAAAACATATCTATAATTAATAAAATTACTTTTGATTTTTGGATATAGTGCAACAAAAAATATTTTGATATTTAAAATACTTTTAAAAATTTAAGATATTAAATTATATTTATCAACATCTTCCAACCAAACCTAACAAGCTTCTATCCTCCTCTTGAAGATATTCCAAAAACACCACACTACAATTTCTTTTTTTAATTTAGTTTTTTTATTTGTTATTGTTTAGAAAAAGCTTCAATGTTAGTTAATTGAAAAATATAACGCAGCGACTTGTTAGAAAAAGAATAGAAAAAAGCGTTACATTTTTGTTGTTATTTTTATTAATTTGAATGATAAAGTGAAAATAAAAAGGTAAGAGCCAAGAAGAGCTTATGTATATATGTTAAGGATCAAAAAGTTTGTTGTTCAAATTCCTACACCACCAATTTGTACCCAAAAAAAAAAACAAAAAAAAAGATCAACTTCATTTATAAAAAAAAATCAACTTCTCCCATTTAAAGGTCTTCAAAATGAGGACTTTTGGGTATATATAAATTGGGTTGGGAAAATTTTTTGGACCAATCCAAAAAAAGCCTGGGAATGAAATGTCTGGGGGTTTATCTGAGAGCGTTCTGAAGTCTGAAAATCACGAATACCTGTTTTTGGGATACAAAGTTTGAAAGTCTGGATTTTTGAAGCCTGTGTTTGGGATGAAGGCATGGGTTTGGGTTATCTGATTTTTTTTTTCCTGATTTTAGTGATTGTTTTGTGAACTATATAATCTCTGGTGTGTTTTGAATTGATTTCTATGATAACTTTGAAAGAAAATTTTAGTCCATCCATTTTAAAATAAAATTTATAGTAGCTTCATCTTTTATAGTCCTAGATTAATTCATTTGGTCCATTAATTTCCATGACAATAATTTAGGAATGAAAATGATTAATCATTTTCATTAAAAAAATTATTTTAAAGTAACAAACTAACAAAGTTTTGAAATTAAGTTTTATAACAAATTCAGTCCACTTTTAAATTTCTAATTTATCTCTTTTTAAATAACAAATTTATCTTTTGATAACAAAGTAGTAAAGTTTGAAATTTAGTATACTAACACATTTATAACCAAGATAGTTTTGCTTTAATCCCTAAATTATCCTTTTTTTTTTCCTGTAATCATTAAATTTTGAGGTTCACGTTTAATAGTATTTTGAATCTGTCTCACTTTTTTTCTTCCTTTTTTTGTGGGGAATTGTCGATAATTGCCAATGTTGATCAACAACGGTAGGTGTGCATTGGCCCGTGAAGAGAATTTGATGACCCATATGTAGCATGATTGGTGCAACACTTCAACCTTTAGAGATCCTAGATGGAAAAGTCAATTTTTTGTTTTTTAGTGTGTCAAAATGAGTAACAAGGATGTTGGGTTTTATGTCCTATAACTTGTAGCTTGTAAACTATTTCAATAAAGGTGTTATTGACGTTTATTCAATAAAGTTATTGTTGAATATATAAATTGCACTTGTTAAGATTAAATCCAACAAACTTAAAGATCCATGACTATTATATGAATAATTGAACTTTGTGTGGAGATATAAGGGTAGATCAAGTTCCATAAATAGCCAAAATGGTTTATAGTATACGAATAAGGCTGGGTACCTTATTTTGGTAACACTATTTGATGCGGCCCACTTTGTAGTTGTTACAATCGTTGTAAAGTGCTATAAAAGATGATCCTAATTCGTTCATGTGGTGACATGAGGAGCGGAGACGTCTCGTGCGATGAGTTTACATAAGATCGAACTAAGAAATAAGTCATTCTTACTTTATAATGTTGTTTACTGTTTAAGACTGACTATTTCAAAGTGATGACCTAGGTAACTTAACCTTAATCTCAAACTAACTATGAACTTCTGATCCTTTTTTTTTTCTTTTTCATGGTTTTAGTGATTGTTTTGTGAACTATATAATCTCTAGTGTGTTTTGAATTGATTTGTATGATAACTTTGAAAGAAAATTTTAATCCATCCATTTTAAAATAAAATTTATATTAGTTTCATCTTTTGTAGCCCTACATTAATTCATTTGCCATTAATTTCCATGACAACAATTTATAAATGACAATGGTTTAGTTATTTCCATTAAAAATATATTTTTTAGTAAAAAACTAACAAAGTTTTGAAATTAAGTTTTATAACAAATTCTGTTCGCTTTTAAATTTCTAATTTATCTCTTTTCAAATAATAAATTTATCTTTTGATAACAAAGTACTAAAGTTTGAAATTTAGCATGCTCTAATCCTTAAATTATTCCCTTTTTTCTTGTAATCATGAAATATACTTTATTTTTTAGGTTCACATTTAATAGTATTTTGAATACGTCAATCACTTTTTGTTTCTTTTTTTTTTTTTTTTTTTGTGTGTGGAGAAGTTGAAGGGAAAAGAGAGAAAAAGATGGAGGAAACAAAGAAAAAATTGTCGATAATTGCCAATGTTGACCATCAACCGTAGGTGTGCATTGGCAGGTGAAGAGAATTTGATGACCCATATATAGCATGATTGATTCAACACTTCAAACTTTAGAGCTCCTATATGCAAAAGTCAATTTCTTGTTTTCTAGTGTGTCAAAATGAGTAAGAATGGGAGAGAGATGAAAAATAAAAAATAAAATCTTAGTCATTGGTAATGGGCATCAATCGACTAAGAACATTCAACTATCCATGACTAGCATAATCGACACCATGATTCAACAAGGAGAAAATTCTAGAATAAGGGAGATTGCTTTTATTTATTTATTTTTGCAATAATAACGAAGGGGAATATAATGAGAAATCCAATGGGAAAATAAGGAAGAAAGGGAAATGGAGGGAAAGAAAAGTTGACAATAGGCAAAGGTCACAAGCAGCATGTTGACATCAATTTCTGACTATCGATCACCGATTATGCATCGATCGAACACAATCACAATGGTCAATTGACGATGGTGTGACGAATGATCGATTGCCAACTATCAAGATGGTCGGTCGATCATTCGTCGATGGCCATGACGATAGGTCGATTGTCAAGGATCACGAAGGTCAATCGATCGTCGATGATCACGACAATCAGTGTCAAAAGTCAAAACGTTTGGTCACCAGTTGTTTGTTAATGGTCATAACAGTCGGTCATCAACAATTAAGACGATCACCCGCTATCAGTGAAGACGGTCGGTTGTCGACGTTCAAGTTGGTCGTTAATGGCCGCAATAGTCGGTCCTAGACAATCAAGACGATCTTTCATTAACGATCAAGACGATCGTTCTTTGACAATCTAAATGACTACTCGTTGACGGTCAAGGCAACTGGTCATCAACAATTAAGACTATTGGTTGCCAAGAGTAGATCATGAAAGTCGGCCGATGGTTCTTACCAACGACGATCAACGACTATTAATAAGAGGTAGGAGATGAAAGAGAAAATTTCTCAAACCTATGGCATTGATTAAGAAACATATTTCGAACCCACGAGTTTAATTTTTTTATCCTAGGAATTTTATTCCAATGGGCCAAACATGGGTTAATGCCAAACCCACGAGTTTGGTTGTGCAATTTTTAAATTTTGGAAACATTAGAAAGATTACGTAAGATTGGGGAAATCATGTGATTCTGCGGAATCTCGATCCTCATCCTAGTCGAGATTCCACTGAGCAAGCCAAAAAGAATAGATAGTTTGGATATTGGTTGAAAATGTTAATTTTTTATACAAATTTTGGTGATCGATCTCGACCGAGAAGTATCAAGAAAACTATTTTAACGTGTTTTCAAAAAGCGGGCTAGTTGTGAAAAGTGAAAACTTAAAAAGGATTGTTTTGACCATTTTTTCTTGTATTTTCTTGATGGATATAAAGAGCTTCACGGTTTGAGCTTCTTTTTTAATCTAGTAGTTTTCTTTCTTCTTCTATATTAATCATATTTGTATTATGGCATTTTAATGTGATTCCTTTTACAAAATTGGATTTTTACGTGATGTTTGCATCCAATGACACAAAAGAAGGAAGTTAAAAAGGGTCTTGTGACTTTGCAAATGAGAAATGAGATAGTACATCTGCATTTGCATCTATATTTTCGACATATTTTGATTAGCTTAACGTTAATCTGAATTAGTCTAACCTTTTCTATCTTGGCATCAAAGAGGGGAGTAAAGTTTTCGGCTTTAGTAGATGCCAAGGGGCACATTTCTATTAGGTGGTTCCCCTACCCTTTTGATCATGTACATTTTCTTTATTTGTCAATTTGTGAGGAATCAAACCTCTAACCATGACGTTGATAATAGGTATTTGATGCCAACTGAGCTAAGCTCTTTTCTTTATTTGTCAACTTGTAAGAAATCAAACCTTTAATGATAAAAATTGAACCCACAACTTATACAATAGCTAAAATTAGGCCCCCAAACTTACTAATTTATATAAATTTAACCCTTCAACATTTAATTTTAGAAATCCAACTTTTAATTAGATATATGATCGTTAGTTTAATTTTGAAAACTCCATCGTTCTTTCTCTTTAGGATTGTATCAATATTGGGGTGGCTAGATACTCGAAAGGAGTCGAATAATATCAACTTTTAATTAGACCATCTAACCATAGCTTTCTATAGAAAGTCCCTCCATACCATACAATTAACATCTCTTATAAGGGGCAAAAAGGTCAATAAGGCTCCTAGAGTCAAGGACAGGGAAAGTACAAAGCAAATGGAATATTTTCAATTAATAGAATTTCAGTCAAAACACCTTTCCCATGATAAAATATTACTCAGAATAGAAGAGAACTGAGAACCTTCTATGTGGGTGGGTATGGCAATGTTGAGGAGTTGAATAGTAGAAGCTGTTGGGCCACAAATCAACCAACTTTCATAACATAAACTACTTCACATCCTTCTAAATAACAGATTTTTACACATTTTCAAGAAATCTTATTCAGATTCATATGCATTTGAGCATATGCAAAACCCAAACTTCAGAAGTTTCTTTTGAATTCATATGTTTCCACAATAATAATATTTGTTATGGTTCAAAAGATGCTTCAATGTCAGTCAATTGAAAAAAAAAATATAAGTCAAGACGATCGATCGTTGATGGTCATGACGATAGGTCGGTCGTCAACAATCACAAAGGTCGATCGATCGTCGATGATCATGACAATCAATCGTCGAAGATCACAACATTTGGTCATCGACTATTTACTAATGGTCATAACAGTCGGTCATTACAAACATGGGTTAATTCCAAACCCCCTAATTCCAAATCCATGGACCAAATACCCCCTTAATCTTTCAAAATTAATTTAATATTTAGTTTTACATTTTTTATACTATTAAAATTGATTTTGAATTATTAAAATCATTTTTTTGGTTATTTTGAAAACAGCCTTTTTAAATATAAAAAAATATTTAAAAATATTTATACTCTGTATCAAAAAGTTTCAAAAGTACAAAAAAAATTTTAAATGTTTTACTACGAAGTGTGAATAATTTTGGGATTTTTTTATTTATAAAAATTTTCCTTTTGAAAAAATTTTTAATCATCTTGAAATAACTCTCAGATATGCTAATCGGTTGGATTGAATCCTAATAAAATAATTTTAAAAAATAAATAGTAAAAACGAAATATCATTACAAAAACAATTTTTGTAATGATATAACCTTGATTTTCGAGTTAGAATTCACATTAACCTAATTTTAAAAAAAATCAAATTATATTCGTTTTTTCAATTTCCGTGACCTTTTTTTTCTTTATTTTATTTTTCAGATATTGATTTTGTTTTCTTACTTACATCTTCATTTTTTTAAAAAAGTTATCTATTCCTATTTATTTGTTTTTCTGACTTTAGGTTATACATTGATTATTTTAATACTATTTTCTCATTTTTAAACTACTAATTGAAGTAGTTCTGACGATTTTATGCTACCTATTTTCCAAACTACTGATCGATGGTTGAGAACTCTCTCTTGAGATTTCTATCGCTCCAAATTCATCCTTTGAAAAGTTTATGGATTTGATCCAAAGTTTTTCCCTTCTATCAATCACATAAATTCTCATTTGACCATGTATCGTGATGGTTCCAAACAAATCAAACATCATTAGGATTGTCAAGGAAAAAGATGTATTATGGTTGATCTCTGTTATTTTCGACTCCTGCACAATAACAATTTGTGCATTGTTGTTGACTATATTCCATTTAGTCCACTGATTTATGTAAATACAATGTATGTAAATGCCAACAACCATGGATTAGGTTCGTTGTCCAGATCCTTTTGGGACATTATTGAGATGCACAAAATAAAATCTTAATTGCTATGTATATAACTTAGCTTTCAATAAAATAAAATTAACTAATTCACAATAAAGAAAATGATAAATTGTTTAACTAAGTAACCTATCAGCAAGTTACATTGATATTGATACATAAAACCTGAAAGTTTAAAGTTCGATAAAGCTGGTTGTCTACTTTGGAGGGTTTGAATTAGCCCAAACCTACAACCAACAACCTTTTACAAGTCATAGATTTTTCAAATATCAAAACTATAGTTTGACATTTAAAGAAGGAAAAAA
>NC_052354.1:14333213-14408046 GCF_009727055.1 Benincasa hispida
AAAAAAAAAAAAAAAGTCTCCATTTGAATCTGAAGAAAGAAAAAAAAAAAACCATAAAGTCGAAATACATAATGTGGTGGATCTAGAGTTCCCCAAGAAAAAGCATCTAAAGAGAGCTGCAATACCAAATCTTTACTCCTTTGTTTCACCTACAAAACAAGAAAGCTCAATAGGTTCAATAAAATGGAAAGAAAGCTCATAAGAAAAATATTAGACCCAATTTCTAAGCACTAAAAAAAAATCAAAGGTAGACCTTACTTTGATGGGTCTTGCAAAGGTTTGAAATTGTATATCTTTTTACCTTTGAGAATTAATGGCGTTATAGATGAAGATTGGAACTAAGTTGGAAGTCAAGAAATAAATTAATCATTTCACTCATGTCCATCAAAGTATGAGACATGATGCATTTACATTTAGTTTCGGTTCAACGGCTCAGTCAACCGACAAATATCGGCTCAACGCTCAGACAGGATCGGCTCGGCTCGTCTTCTTGACTTCATTCGACTCGATCTGGCTTCTTTTCAACTCAGTCGTCTATTTGAAGAAGACACGAAACGGAATGAACGAATATTTGGATCGATGGATCAGATAAAGCTCGTTTGCTCGTTAAACAGAGGTCCGGGGTTTGGGTCGCCAATGAACAACTCGAGCACTCAGAGCTGGATCGTCGAATCCACGAGCAGGAATTCGGTGGTTGGCAAGGCACGAACGTAATCTGGGCGAGGCACGAAAACGGGGGCACGGGTCCGATGAACGAATGAAAAATAAGGGACAGAAACCGAAGTCACTGATATGGTCAAGGCACGGACGAGCAAAGACCGACAACGAAAAACAAATAGAGGCTTGGGTCGGCTGTGACGAACGAATGTCGGTGGTTGATTCATTAGTTGGGCTCTGATACCATGTCAATAATGTATTTCTTCAAGATGTATTTTACAAAAAAGGTATGGGTAAATAAGTATGAAGGATTAAAAATAGACCCAGAAAGACTCAACCAATCCTAAAGCTCTCTAACTATATAGACTAAGTTACATACATTAATAAAATCCATTGATCTCTTGCATCAGGTGGACAACAACCAACATCTTAATCATATTGTAGGTGTACAAAGTTAGTTTTTATTTTGGTTTAAACTTCTACAAGTTCTTATCTAAGTAAAGCAACAAAGTTCTCATAATTTAGATGGATTCACAATTTACGAATATATAAGTCGATTAGGATTCATAATCATACCTTTCCACACTTGTAGTCGCATTCAAAATGGGGTGATTCCTAACATCTTTGAAAACCAATTAAAAGATGTTCTAAAGATCTGAAAAGATCAAAACAAGAAGAAATATAACACAAACAAAAAACTGAAATTCATATATTATCGGATGAAATGTTCTAAACCAATCTAGAATTTTAGAGCCTCAATAATAGCATCCTTCGAAATCGAAATGAAGTGCTTCTGCATAATACAAATACAATCACTAATTATAACTAGAAACATACATATATAATTACACGAACAAATATTACAAATCTAATAAGAAAAAGAAAACAAAGAAAGTGAAAGAAGAAGATCACAATATACATTTTTGCCTTCATTTTGAATCAAAAACTTAATGTTATTAGCTTTAAAGACTCAAAAAATTCTCCTCTGAGTAGGGTTTCAAGACACAAATATCTAATTTCAAAAAAATAGAATCAAAATCAGAATCAAATCAAGAGAGAAAAGAACAATAATCAAAATCTAAATTCTTATAAAACCAATTGAAGAAAAATTTATTGTACTCACAATAGAAGTAGTTTTCACAATCCATGAACTAGGCATATTTTATGATTTATTAAACATAAACGAGTTGTACTTAAGAAGATAGTCAATCCTATTTCAATATATATCAAATTTTTGCAGCCATGCCTCCATCATACTTAACATCAACAAAAATCCATTTAATTATGACCCTTAAACAAAAGAAAGGTAAAAAGGTAAAGAGATTTAACTCGCATAGATGAGAAGTTTATTTCGACCATTACATGATAGAAAAACTATCTAGTTTGTATAAATATAATTAGGAAATATACAAGTGTGAGAAACTTTTCAAAGTTATTAAATACAAGTAGCCAAAGAAAAGTATAACCAACTATTCTAAATTGAATTGGTTTTTCTAACATACAAGTTGTAGTGAATGCTCCATTAATGAATTCTTTCCCCTCCCTCTTAGTTCCTATCCTTTTGAAAAACTGTAACAATAAAAATCAAAATACACAACTTACATCAGCATAATAAAAACAAAGTTTAAAATCTTTAGACTTCAAGAGAAATAATATGAGAAATAATTAATAATGGAATACTGATTAATTAGTGAATTGGTGTTGAAAAAAAATGAAGGGGGAGTTGGAGTGTTAATTAATGCTCAACCCCATATGTTGAAATTTTAGTCCGAATGTGTCTTTATGATATTCACACAATTTTAGCCAACAAAAGCGTAGCTCAATTAGCATGATGTTTATACTATCAACCTCGTGATTTGAGGTTCGATTCTCCACCTCACACTTTTAATTACCAATACCTCTTCAAAAAAAAAAAAAATTAGTCCGATGTCTAAAAACACGATAAAGTCACACCCATAAAATCTAATAATATAAAATAAAGCTATAACAAAATAAACATGTTTGGAAGTGATTCTTAGAAAGACAACAAAATAATCTAAAAATTACACACAAATGTTTAAAAGTGATTTGGTGTTTATGACATTGTGTTATACAAATGATTGGAGAGCTAAAAAACTCAGCAGAATATCCCATTTAAGAAGTTCCATGGATGCCCAATAATATTGTTAATGTTAAGATACCCTAATGGCTAGACACTTTCTATCAATTTAACCAAAACCATATGCATTGGGTTAAATTGTAAAAGTTATTGAGTTTAAGTTGGATTAGGATAAATATAACATCTTTTGAAGTTGATTTGAACTTGAAACAAATCTAACCCGTCATCTAACTAGAATAATTGACTCAAGGAGGTTGATAAATGGAACCATTGAAGTAAGTTCCAACTTTTAAATCTAAATATGAACACTCTGATAAGTGCCATAGATCATAATATACTTTTGAACACGAAAACAACACACAATCTCATCAAAGAGCCTACCACTGGATAAAAGTGGCAGCTCCACCATATCAACTGAAGAAAATCCGGAACATATGAGTCAAGGATTAATTGTAATGGTAATGGTTGTGAGAACCAATGAACTGAACTCTAACAAGCTTCAGCTAAAAATGGGAGACACTAACATAATCATTATCATACATATAATAGTTTAGGAATGCTCATTATTAAATGAGATATATATGTGTATGGCTCTGTGCTAATGAATGTTTTCAAAATAACAGAAATTTAAGCCTAGATAAAATTGTAAGCTATTTAAACATGAATAATCCAATTCTTATGAGTGCTAATCAATACCCAAAAGAAACGCAACATAAGAAATTAGAAGAGGACTTGAAAACTGGCGCTTCACACTTGAACGAAATGTTTACCACCTCTAAGCACAAAGATAGAAGAAATTACCCGAAACTCATTGCCTCTGATTTCTTTAAATATGCATTCTAATCTCTCCACTACCATTTCTGCATTCTTCTCAAACCTCTTCTTCTCTACCATTTCCTGCTTGCAGTCTTCCCAATCTCATCCCTGCCCTTCCTTACCCTGCACCCATCATTTAAAAAATGGCAGAGCAGTTGTGTAATCCAAGCCACCTGAAGCATGAACTGGAGCTGAAGAAGTATCTGAAACCTTACACTTGCGATGGCTGCAAGGAAATAGGCTTTGGGCCTCGATACCGATGCGAAAAGTGTGATTTTGATCTTCACAAAGCCTGTATGTTTCCAAAAAACTCACCAATTTCCCATGAATTCTTCCCACGTTCCACCTTCAAGTTCTTTAAAATCCCACCAAGAGCCTGCCACGACAAATGCAGACGGATCTGCGACGCCTGCACAAAGCCTATCAATGGCTTTATGTACCACTGCAAGAAACGTGACTTGGATCTCCACCCTTGCTGTGAAAACCTCAAGATGAATTACCAAATTGAAGACGTGGAGTTCAATCTCCACAAGGAAGTCCAAGGTGAGTGCATGTGGTGCAACAAAAAGACCATCAGAAGCCACGGCCAACACAATGGTTGGTCCTACATATCTGAGTGCAGGAAGTACCATGTTCACGTGGCTTGTGCCACTGAAATGGCTTTAGAAGAATGGTACAAGAACGGAGGAGACTGGATCAATGTCGATAATGCCGATCAGGACCCAAACTTGGCTCTGCAGAAGGTGAATCTGAAAGCAATTCAAGCTCGAGGGCGTGGGGATGGCGGAAAAGGGAACAAGTTTTGGAGGATCCTTAAGGTCTTCATCAAGACCATTGTTAGTATCGTTCTTGGAGATCCCACCACGGTTCTGGCGTCTCTCTTCATCGAGCTGATTGCATGAAACTTGTTTATTTAAACTTTTGTTTTGCCTTCTCTTTCTGCATAGTGTATTCTCTTTTTTCTTTTATTCCAAAAGTATAGTGTACACAAGTCTGTAACACTAAAACCATGTTTCAGTTTTGATTGTGTGCCTGCAAATGAACAAATAAAAGTGATGTTTTTTTCTTTATTGTTGGGTTATTGATGATAATTTAATTGGAGCCAAATAAATGGGGAAAGCTGAACGATTCAGATCTCAAAATAAAAGAAGAGAAAAAAACACAGGATTCAGATTCAACAAACCAACCATAGAGGGCTAAATCGAAGAAAGTTAAAAAGGGCGAAAAGGAAACGACAAGAAATTGAAGTTACCTGATATCATCGTGAGATGAAATGAGTTGATTAAGGTCGAACTAAACTCCCATGGCAGACGCAGCCGGCGGCCAGGACGTCGGTCAAACCAGGAGGAGTTCGGCGATGAGAGAGAGAACTGAACAGAGAAGGAAATTTCAGAAGAAATGAAAGGAGTTTAGGGCATTTATGGATGAATTAATTGTATTATATTAAGATTATATTATTTTTAAATTGAAACCTTAAATTTGGGCTCACACTGCTGTTAGTGGGCTGGGCTCAAAACTAAAATAATTTGGATTCCGTTCTTCTCAATCCAAATTCTTTTTTATATTTTCAAATTACTTAATTTTCCACGTTTAAATGCAATTTTTATATCATCTATATTGGTTTTGAAGGATTAAAAATATATTTTAAAGTTATTTTAAAAATATAAAAGTGAAACGGGTATTAATGGTTTGTATTCATAATTGACAGTGAGGGTATTTTTGAAACTTTTTGTAAGTTCAAGGGTATTTTCAAAACTAAACACTAACGATTTCCTTCCAAAATTAACAGCAATGACACTTTTGAACCGTTTATAAAAGTTTAAGAGTATTTTTATAATTTTGAAAGTTCAAGGATATTTTTTACACAAGAATAAAGTTTAAAGATATTTTGTATAATTTAGCAAAATATGCAATATGTAATTTATTATAAATTAGATTAAATAGCAAATTTGCTCTTTATGGTTTGGATAAAGTTAGAGGTTAGTCCTTATGATTTTAAAAGTTAGAATTTAATCTCTATGCTTTGATATAATTAATTTCATATATAGTTCCTATAGTTTGTTAAAATCCTCTTAATAGACCCTAGTATAGGGACTGTTTATGAAACTTTTTTCAAACCATAAAGACTAAATTCTAATTAAAAACCACATGCACTAAATTCTAACTGCCTCCAAACCACAGGGACCATAATTTTAATTTGTCTAACTAATTATATAATATTACAAAACAATAATTATCCAATTTTTTTTTAATGTAAAACATGTTCATAAATAAATTAATGATAGTTTATAATAATAGTTTATTGTCAACTTATATTTAGTGAGTAACTATAACTAATTTACAATTATTTAAATTATAATCCAACTTCTTGCTGTACTACCAAACACACATCTGAAAACATGAAATATAATTCTGTTTTCATTTAATCCATTGTTTTCAAGTTTTAGTTTTCATATTCTCCACGAAACAGACTCTAAATTTTATTTTGCTTCGAATATATAGCCAATAAAAAATACCATGTACACTACATTGTTTGGGATAGGAATATGCACGATTTAGTTCAGCCTGATTTTGAGCAAAATCAATGATCGAGTCGAATAGATCAATTTATAACAATTGTGAATAGCTAAAACCGAATGTCTTCACTTTTGATTTTAAATTGAATTTCCCTTATTCGGTTTGATTAAAACTGTTTTTTTTTTCTAACCCATTTTTTTTTCTAACCCAAATACAAACTCATTCTTGTTCAAAATAATAACACAGATACCAAAACTAACAACATTCCTAAAGTCCCTTGAAAACCGCTAAAAGAAAACGATAGAACAAATGAAACCTATTTCATTAGAGAGTAGTGAGGAGAGGCGATGCGATGATTGATGGTGAAGGCAAATGACTGAATGCAATGGTTGTTAGGGTTTCTTTTTTAACTAATGGGCTTACAAGGTGGGTTTCTGGGTAGTGGGTATTCATTTAAATTCTAATAAGTATATATATATAATTATGTTTGATCTTTTGTTTGTTTTTTCTATTATTGAATCGATATCTAAACTGATCAACTGGTTCTTTCAAGCAGTGAACCAAAAGTCCCAGAAAAATAGAAAGAACCTTCAGTTTGGACCAAATTTTGCACACCCTTAATTTGTGATACCTTTGTTAACGTCAATTAGGGTTTATTCCTATTAATATTTACCTTTATAGTATTTTCTCTTTTTGTATTTTTCTTTCTTAATTTCTTGGTGTCTATTTATTCACCTTTATAAAAGTCTAACTGTAAATTATGATTATATTATTCAATATAACATATTTAACAAATCAACATGGTAGATCCCTAAAATCCTAGAGTTTTATAATTTTTAGCTACCGTCTCCCCAACTCTTTAATGCCTCTGTTCGATCCTTCCTCGCATAAATCTGTCGTCTTGCCCTGATTTCTACCCACTTTGTCATCAGCCAAACCCCTCCCTTCTCTAGCGTCGCCCATTGGAGTTTAGTATAGTTATTCTGCCATTGTCACCTAGCTATGCTTCAGCTGTCACTGCGACAGAAGTACAAATACATTTCGTTTGTTATTGTGCTTGCACGCATGTGTAGCCAGCCAGGTTCTCTTGCACTCAATCCATCCAAATCAACGTCGTCCAGATCCATTGGTCTCGTTTCAAATTGTCACTTCTAGATCTATCCAATCACCGTCCTTTGTCGCTTGCCTTAGATCTGTTCGGTCCCATTTTGCCCAATTCTTTTCATTGTTGTCCAATACATTTTTAGTTCGTGCGTATCTAGATTTTATGTTCTTCGCTTGTCGACTCGTAGCCCTGTCGCCTATGAAATCATCCACCACGGATGCGTCGTGCACAACCCGTCGACCATGGATCAGTCACCTCAATCCACTCACGTTCAGATTTATCTTAGATCATGTTCTGGAATTAGTTTAACTTTGGTTCAGTTAGNCTTGGATGGGTCTTGCAAAGGTTGAAATTGTATATCTTTTTACCTTGAGAATTAATGGTCGTATAGATGAAGATTGGAACTAAGTTTGGAAGTCAAGAAATAAATTAATCATTCACTCATGTCCATCAAAGTATGAGACATGATGCATACATTAGTTTCGGTTCAACGGCTCAGTCAACGCGACAAATATCGGCTCAACGGCTCAGACAGGATCGGCTCGGCTCGTCTTCTTGACTCATTCGACTCGATCTGGCTTCTTTCAACTCAGTCGTCTATTTGAGAAGACACGAAACGGATGAACGAATATTTGGATCGATGGATCAGATAAAGCTCGTTTGGCTCGTTAAACAGAGGTCCGGGTTTGGGTCGCCAATGAACAACTCGAGCACTCAGATCTGGATCGTCGAATCCACGAGCAGGAATTCGGTGGGTTGGCAAGGCACGAACGTAATCTGGGCGAGGCACGAAAACGGGGGCACGAGTCCGATGAACGAATGAAAAATAGGGACAGAAACGAAGTCACTGATATGGTCAAGGCACGGACGAGCAAAGACCGACAAACGAAAAACAAATAGAGGCTGGGTCGGCTGCACGAACGAATGTCGGTGGTGATTCATTAGTTGGGCTCTGATACCATGTCAATAATGTATTTCTTCAAGATGTATTTTACAAAAAAGGTATGGGTAAATAAGTATGAAGGGATTAAAAATAGACCCCAGAAAGACTCAACCAATCCTAAAGCTCTCTAACTATATAGACTAAGTACATACATTAATAAAATCCATGATCTCTTGCATCAGGTGGACAACAACCAACATCTTAATCATATTTGTAGGTACAAAAGTTAGTTTTTATTTTGGTTTAAACTTCTACAAGTTCTTATCTAAGTAAAAGCAACAAAGTTCTCATAATTAGATGGATTCACAATTTACGAATATAAGTCGATTAGGATCATATCATACCTTTCCACACTTGTAGTCGATCAAAATGGGGTGATTCCTAACATCTGAAAACCAAATTAAAAGATGTTCTAAAGATCTGAAAAGATCAAAACAAGAAGAAATAACACAAACAAAAACTGAAATTCATATATTATCGGATGAAATGTTCATAACCAATTAGAATTTTAGAGCCTCAATAATAGCATCCTTCGAAATCGAAATGAAAGGCTTCTGCAATAATACAAATACAATCACTAATTATAACTAGAACATACATATATAATTTACACGAACAAATATTACAATCTAATAGAAAAAGAAAACAAAGAAAGTGAAAGAGAAGATATCACAATATACATTTTTGCCTTCAATTTTGAATCAAAAAACTTAATGTTATTAGCTTTAAAAGACTCAAAAATTCTCCTCTGAGTAGGGTTCAAGACACAAATATCTAATTCAAAAAATAGAATCAAAATCAGAATCAAATCAAGAGAGAAAAGAACAATAATCAAAATCTAAATTTCTTATAAACCAATTGAAGAAAAATTATTGTACTCACAATAGAAGTAGTTTTCACATCCATGAACTAGGCATATTTTATGATTTATTAAACATAAACGAGTTGTACTTAAGAAGATAGTCAATCCTATTTCAATATATTCAAATTTTGCAGCCATGCCTCCATCATACTTAACATCAACAAAATCCATTTAATTATGACCCTTAAACAAAAGAAAGGTAAAAAGGTAAAGAGATTTAACTCGCATAGATGAGAAAGTTTATTTCGACATTACATGATAGAAAACTATCTAGTTTGTATAAATATAATTAGGAAATATACAAGTGTGAGAAAACTTTTCAAAGTTTATAAAATACAAGTAGCCAAAAGAAAATATAACCAACTATTCTAAATTGAATTGGTTTAACATACAAGTGTAAGAATGCTCCTAATGAATTCTTTCCCCTCCCCTCTAGTTCCTATCCTTGAAAAACTGTAACAATAAAAATCAAATACACAAACTTACATCAGCATAATAAAAAACAAAGTTAAAATCTTTAGACTTCACAGAGAAATAATATGAGAAATAATTAATAATGGAATACTGATTAATTAGTGAATTGGTGTGAAAAAATGGAAGGGGGAGTTGGAGTGTTAATTAATGCTCAACCCCAATGTTGAAATTTAGTCCGAATGTGTCTTTATGATATTCACACAATTTAGCCAACAAAAGCGTAGCTCAATTAGCATGATGTTTATACTATCAACCTCGTGATTTGAGGTTCGATTCTCCCACCTCACACTTTAATTACAATACCTCTTCAAAAAAAAAAAAAATTAGTCCGAATGTCTAAAAACACGATAAAGTCACACCATAAAATCTAATAATATAAAATAAAGCTATAACAAAATAAACATGTTTGGAAGTGATTCTTAGAAAGACAACAAAATAATCTAAAAAATTACACACAAATGTTTAAAAGTGATTTGGTGTTTATGACATTGTGTATACAAATGATTGGAGAGCTAAAAAACTCAGCAGAATATCCCATTTAAGAAGTTCCATGGATGCCAATAATATTGGTTAATGTTAAGATACCCTAATGGCTAGACACTTTCTATCAATTTAACCAAAACCATATGCATTGGGTTAAATTGTAAAAGTTATTGAGTTTAAGTTGGATTAGGATAAATATAACATCTTGAAGTTGATTTGAACTTGAAACAAATCTAACCCGTCATCTAACTAGAATAATTGACTCAAGGGAGTTGATAAATGGAACCATTGAAGTAAGTTCCAACTTTTAATCTAAATATGAACACTCTGATAAGTGCCATAGATCATAATACTTTTGAACACGAAAACAACACAATCTCATCAAAGAGCCTACACTGGATAAAAGTGGCAGCTACCACCATAATCAACTGAAGAAAATCGGAACCTATGGTCAAGGATTATTGTAATGGTAATGGTTGTGGAAACCAATGAACTGAACTCTAACAAGCTTCAAGCTAAAAATGGGAGAACACTAACAATAATCATTATCATACATTAATAGTTTAGGAATGCTCATTATTAATGAGATATATAGTGTATGGCTCTGTGCTATGAATGTTTTCAAATAAACAGAAAATTTAGCCTAGTAAAATTGAAAGCTATTTTTAACATGATATCCAATTCTTATGAGTGCTAATCAATACCAAAAGAAGACCAACATAAGAAATTAGAAGAGGACTTGAAAACTGGCCGCTTCCATGACGAATGTTTACCACTGCCATTAATCCATCGAAAAAATCTTGAACAATCGAAAGCTTCTCCATCAACATTTTCACACACAACTTCTTCATCTTCTCATCCTGCTCCAGATTTTTATTCCTTCGGTGACCGCAATCTCAATACTCGCTTTCAAACATGCCTTATCTTCAAGAAGACAATCCAAATCCCTAAATTTCAACGAAATACTCCCAACATACCCGATAAATCCCACCCACACACTGATCTTCTGCAAGCGACGAGAGTCATTTGTCAATCAAATCAGATTTAGCTAACCAAATGAATTGTTCAACGAAGTAATAAAACCCTTCTCCGCCATATCCAAGGAGGGCGAGCAGAAATTCTTGGGTAAACTTGAAATGTGAATTTCTTAAGGCATTAAGGTCCTATATGAACTTGTCGAGAACGGAGGCCGAATCCACACCAGACCCGCATGATCGATGACAAACAAAGGCTGGATCGACGAACGAAGGTCGAATCTGTACACAAAGGCCGGATCGATGAATACAATCAACGAGCGGAGGCCAGATTTGCACAACGAACAAACTTGCACGACGAATGCACCTGTACCATCGATCGATGATTGATGGACCACGACAGATTCTTCACCCACAATCGACAGACAAATGGCAAGGGTTTGAAGGAGAGAAGCGAGAAAGAGGAGCGTTTGGCGAATTTGGAGAAGATAAGTGAGAAAGGAGACGGAAGAAAATTATTAGAGAAATTAAATGAAAGAGAGAGGATACTTTATTAAAAAAATAAATGGGTATCTACAATGTCAGTTTAAAACCAATAGTAAAGTATGTCTTTAATGTCAGTTTAAAACCGACATTGAAGATCCACTTTTTTTAAACTGACATTATACATCTGTTTTTAGTTTTCCAACCGACATAAAAGACCAAATTTCTTGTAGTGGATGGTTCAAGAATTCATTGACATTCCATCTATGTTCCATTGACATTATTAAAAATGGTTATAAGAAGGTCACTTCATGAATTGTAGAGAGTGTACAAAGTCATTAAAAATGAACAACAAGGTTCCATATCATCCTTGTGATGTTATAAGTTTCATGAGAATACTTGTAGAGGTCGGAAGCTTGCACTGAATTCAATCAAGGGGTTTTGTGAATCCTTATATGCTCTCCTCCATGCATTCTCAATTGTTCTAATTGAGAAGAATCCAGAAGTGTTTTGTCCTCAACTCAGGTGCAAGTCGAAGGATCATTGGTTCAAATGTGTTCTTGAGCATTTTCCCTTTTTATGGCTATAATTTTCGCTACAACCACCCATATCACCTTTATTGGTGTGCTTGTATCATCTTTTTGAGCTACATATCCTTTGACTAAATGTAGATTTTGATCGTTCTCTATCGCACTGAATTCTTCTATATTTATATTTAACTAGTCAAAGAAGCATGTTAGATGTAAATATATCTAGGAATACAAGTAATTATTTAAATTTTAATGCATAGAAATTGTTACTTTCCAAGGTGGAATTGGAGCATATGGTTACCAAAATAATAAATAAAAGATTGAGTCAAACGGAGAATGAAGCAAATAGAATTGAACTTCGGTGTAAAGTGGCTTGATGATCATTTAGAGTATCTATTCTTCTTATTTTTTTTTCTGAATTTAGTTTATACATTGATTATTTTAATACTATTTTCTCAATTTTAAACTACTAATTGAAGTAGTTCTAATGATTTTATACCACCTATTTTCCAAACTACTCATTGATGAATGACAACTCTCTCTCTTGAGATTTCTATCGCCCCAAATTCATCCTTTGAACGGTTTAAGGATTTGATCCAAAGTAAGTTTTTCCTTTCTGTCAATCACAGAAATTCTTGTTTGGCCATATATCGTGATGGTTCCAAAAAGAAAAAGTTTATTATGGTCGACGTATGTTATTTTCAACTCCCACAATAATGATTTGTGCATTGTTGTTGATTATGTTCCATCTAGTCCACTGATTTTTGCAAATACAATATATGCAAATGCCAACAACCATGAATTAGGTTCGTTGTCCAGACCTTTCGGGGACGTTATTGATTTTGCAAAAGTGTATTCCTGTTTCAACTTTTCATTAAGGAACACTCTATATTTAGGAGTAAGTTTGTACTAAAGAAAGTCCTTGATTGGTCTTAAAGACAACTTTGAATTTTAAGACCACTAGGTCAAACCAAACATCATTTGACTTCCATTGCAACCGCTCTTCTTGTAACTGGTATCTACGTGCATATGTATATAAGAAAAGTGTTTTTTGGATGGTTCGAAAATTCATTGACATTCATCTATGTTCTATTGACATTGTTAAAAATGGTCATAAGCAGGTTACTTCATGAATGGTAGAGAGTGTAGAAAATCATTAAAAATGAACAAGGTTCCATATCGTCCTTGTGATGTTATAAGTTTCATGAGAAGGCTTGGAGAGGTCGGGAGCTTGCATTGAATTCAATCAAGGGCTTCTGTGAATCCTTATATGCTCCCCTCCATGCATTCTCAGTTGTTCTAATTGAGACGAATCTAGGAGTGTTTTATCTTTAGCTCAAGGTCGAAGGACCATTTGGGATTTCAAATATGTTGTTGAGAATTTTCCCTTTTGATGGTTATGGAAAATAAAAAGCAAGACAAGCGAGAAAGTTCTTTACATCAAATTAGTTTAAATTATAAAATGTAAATAAAAAGGGAAAGAAAATATGAGCTTATCCCACTGAAAAGTTTTCAACATTAGAAATTCAATTGAAATCACACCCCTCTAACCATAGCTTTTCTACAATAAGAAGGTCCAAATTGCCTCTAGAAAAGGGCAAAAACGTCAATAATAAAGCTCCCAGAGTTAAGGATTGGGAAATAACAAATGCAAAATCTCCAATCATATCATTATTATTTCAGTCAAAACTCTTCTCCATGCTATAAATAATATAAAACCCAAAAAAAAGAACAAAAAAGAAGTGAGAAACTTCTTGAAGAGAAGAAGCTGCTGAAACAAATTAACAAAGTAGAAGAGAAATGGATCGAGTAAAACCCCAGAGTTGAGCAATTTCTTTCAAATTCATAAGCAAAACCCAGTTTAGAAATTTCTTTACAACACATATGCATTTCTTCTAAGCACAAAGATAGAAGAAATTACCCGAAACTCATTGCCTCTGATTTCTTTAAATATGCATTCTAATCTCTCCACTACCATTTCTGCATTCTTCTCAAACCTCTTCTTCTCTACCATTTCCTGCTTGCAGTCTTCCCAATCTCATCCCTGCCCTTCCTTACCCTGCACCCATCATTTAAAAAATGGCAGAGCAGTTGTGTAATCCAAGCCACCTGAAGCATGAACTGGAGCTGAAGAAGTATCTGAAACCTTACACTTGCGATGGCTGCAAGGAAATAGGCTTTGGGCCTCGATACCGATGCGAAAAGTGTGATTTTGATCTTCACAAAGCCTGTAGTTTTCCAAAAAACTCACCAATTTCCCATGAATTCTTCCCACGTTCCACCTTCAAGTTCTTTAAAATCCCACCAAGAGCCTGCCACGACAAATGCAGACGGATCTGCGACGCCTGCACAAAGCCTATCAATGGCTTTATGTACCACTGCAAGAAACGTGACTTGGATCTCCACCCTTGCTGTGAAAACCTCAAGATTAATTACCAAATTGAAGACGTGGAGTTCAATCTCCACAAGGAAGTCCAAGGTGAGTGCATGTGGTGCAACAAAAAGACCATCAGAAGCCACGGCCAACACAATGGTTGGTCCTACAATATCTGAGTGCAGGAAGTACCATGTTCACGTGGCTTGTGCCACTGAAATGCTTTAGAAGAATGGTACAAGAACGGAGGAGACTGGATCAATGTCGATAATGCCGATCAGGACCCAAACTTGGCTCTGCAGAAGGTGAATCTGAAAGCAATTCAAGCTCGAGGGCGTGGGGATGGCGGAAAAGGGAACAAGTTTTGGAGGATCCTTAAGGTCTTCATCAAGACCATTGTTAGTATCGTTCTTGGAGATCCCACCACGTTCTGGCGTCTCTCTTCATCGAGCTGATTGCATGAAACTTGTTTATTTAAACTTTTGTTTTGCCTTCTCTTTCTGCATAGTGTATTCTCTTTTTCTTTTATTCCAAAAGTATAGTGTACACAAGTCTGTAACACTAAAACCATGTTTCAGTTTTGATTGTGTGCCTGCAAATGAACAAATAAAAGTGATGTTTTTTTCTTTATTGTTGGGTTATTGATGATAATTTAATTGGAGCCAAATAAATGGGGAAAGCTGAACGATTCAGATCTCAAAATAAAAGAAGAGAAAAAAACACAGGATTCAGATTCAACAAACCAACCATAGAGGGCTAAATCGAAGAAAGTTAAAAAGGGCGAAAAGGAAACGACAAGAAATTGAAGTTACCTGATATCATCGTGAGATGAAATGAGTTGATTAAGGTCGAACTAAACTCCCATGGCAGACGCAGCCGGCGGCCAGGACGTCGGTCAAACCAGGAGGAGTTCGGCGATGAGAGAGAGAACTGAACAGAGAAGGAAATTTCAGAAGAAATGAAAGGAGTTTAGGGCATTTATGGATGAATTAATTGTATTATATTAAGATTATATTATTTTTAAATTGAAACCTTAAATTTGGGCTCACACTGCTGTTAGTGGGCTGGGCTCAAAACTAAAATAATTTGGATTCCGTTCTTCTCAATCCAAATTCTTTTTTATATTTTCAAATTACTTAATTTTCCACGTTTAAATGCAATTTTTATATTCATCTATATTGGTTTTGAAGGATTAAAAATATATTTTAAAGTTATTTTAAAAATATAAAAGTGAAACGGGTATTAATGGTTTGTATTCATAATTGACAGTGAGGGTATTTTTGAAACTTTTTGTAAGTTCAAGGGTATTTTCAAAACTAAACACTAACGATTTCCTTCCAAAATTAACAGCAATGACACTTTTGAACCGTTTATAAAAGTTTAAGAGTATTTTTATAATTTTGAAAGTTCAAGGATATTTTTTACACAAGAATAAAGTTTAAAGATATTTTGTATAATTTAGCAAAATATGCAATATGTAATTTATTATAAATTAGATTAAATAGCAAATTTGCTCTTTATTGGTTTGGATAAAGTTAGAGGTTAGTCCTTATGATTTTAAAAGTTAGAATTTAATCTCTATGCTTTGATATAATTAATTTCATATATAGTTCCTATAGTTTTTAAAATCCTCTTAATAGACCCTAGTATAGGGACTGTTTATGAAACTTTTTTCAAACCATAAAGACAAATCTAATTAAAAACCACATGCACTAAATTCTAACTGCCTCCAAACCACAGGGACCATAATTTTTAATTTGTCTAACTAATTATATAATATTACAAAACAATAATTATCCAATTTTTTTTTAATGTAAAACATGTTCATAAATAAATTAATGATAGTTTATAATAATAGTTTATTGTCAACTTATATTTAGTGAGTAACTATAACTAATTTACAATTATTTAAATTATAATCCAACTTCTTGCTGTACTACCAAACACACATCTGAAAACATGAAATATAATTCTGTTTTCATTTAATCCATTGTTTTCAAGTTTTAGTTTTCATATTCTCCACGAAACAGACTCTAAATTTTATTTTGTTCGAATATATAGCCAATAAAAAATACCATGTACACTACATTGTTTGGGATAGGAATATGCACGATTTAGTTCAGCCTGATTTTGAGCAAAATCAATGATCGAGTCGAATAGATCAATTTATAACAATTGTGAATAGCTAAAACCGAATGTCTTCACTTTTGATTTTAAATTGAATTTCCCTTATTCGGTTTGATTAAAACTGTTTTTTTTTTTCTAACCCATTTTTTTTCTAACCCAAATACAAACTCATTCTTGTTCAAAATAATAACACAGATACCAAAACTAACAACATTCCTAAAGTCCCTTGAAACCGCTAAAAGAAAACGATAGAACAAATGAAACCTATTTCATTAGAGAGTAGTGAGGAGAGGCGATGCGATGATTGATGGTGAAGGCAAATGACTGAATGCAATGGTTGTTAGGGTTCTTTTTTAACTAATGGGCTTACAAGGTGGTTTCTGGGTAGTGGGTATTCATTTAAATTCTAATAAGTATAATATATATAATTATGTTTGATCTTTGTTTTGTTTTTTCTATTATTGAATCGATATCAAACTGATCAACTGGTTCTTTCAAGCAGTGAACCAAAAGTCCCAGAAAAATAGAAAGAACCTTCAGTTTGGACCAAATTTTGCACACCCTTAATTTGTGATACCTTTGTTAACGTCAATTAGGGTTTATTCCTATTAATATTTACCTTATAGTATTTTCTCTTTTTTGTATTTTTCTTTCTTAATTTCTTGGTGTCTATTTATTCACCTTTATAAAAGTCTAACTGTAAATTATGATTATATTATTCAATATAACATATTTAACAAATCAACATGGTAGATCCCTAAAATCCTAGAGTTTTATAATTTTTAGCTACCGTCTCCCCAACTCTTTAATGCCTCTGTTCGATCCTTCCTCGCATAAATCTGTCGTCTTGCCCTGATTTCTACCCACTTTGTCATCAGCCAAACCCCTCCCTTCTCTAGCGTCGCCCATTGGAGTTTAGTATAGTTATTCTGCCATTGTCACCTAGCTATGCTTCAGCTGTCACTGCGACAGAAGTACAAATACATTTCGTTTGTTATTGTGCTTGCACGCATGTGTAGCCAGCCAGGTTCTCTTGCACTCAATCCATCCAAATCAACGTCGTCCAGATCCATTGGTCTCGTTTCAAATTGTCACTTCTAGATCTATCCAATCACCGTCCTTTGTCGCTTGCCTTAGATCTGTTCGGTCCCATTTTGCCCAATTCTTTTCATTGTTGTCCAATACATTTTTAGTTCGTGCGTATCTAGATTTTATGTTCTTCGCTTGTCGACTCGTAGCCCTGTCGCCTATGAAATCATCCACCACGGATGCGTCGTGCACAACCCGTCGACCATGGATCAGTCACCTCAATCCACTCACGTTCAGATTTATCTTAGATCATGTTCTGGAATTAGTTTAACTTTGGTTCAGTTAGGCTGGTTCAATTGTCACACCCTGCCCCAAGCCCACCTCCTAAGCCCGAGGAGAGGCGTGAGGGACCACAGATACCACCCTTTTGTGATACCTACTGCCATCTGAACCCCTTTAATACACTCAATAAATTTTAAGTCAAGGAGATAAACAAACAATTGATTAAGCATGCCCATTTTATTATCACAATATAATGTTTATACAACTCCAAGACTTAACTACAAAGTTTACACAATAATTCTAAAACCCCGGAAGTGTGACTGTGGCTTGTGGCAGACCTTGACCTTAGCAGCACCCTAGAACTCCTCACCTTTCGTTACCTAGGAAGAAAAAACATGAAATAATAGAATGAGCTTCACAAAGCTCAGTGAGTGTTAAGCAACTTTTAGAGTCTATTTCAACTCATAAATAACAAGCATATCATAAATACGAGGTTAAAACTCAAACCTTAGCTTTGAATGAGTCTGTCTCAACTTCTATCTACATGCACGGTAGATAGTTACTTCTTACTATAAAAAACGCTTGCTCTTTTGCGTTCTCCTTTTATTCCCTATGTGCACATAGCTCCCCGCTCATGAGCTCAGAAGCTAGGCTCATGAGCCCTTTGACAATCCCATACGATGTTCCTCCTATAGAAGACCTCTCAGTCCCCTAACCATCCCGTAAGGTTCCACTCGGCTCAGGAACTAGGTCTATTGACCCTCTGACCATCCCGATTATATATTCTCCTTCACATGCTATTTACTCATTCATAACATAAACATAAACAATTTACTCTATAAGATATGCTTTAGACTTAAAGGAATACCACTCACCTTGGTAAGGATAGGAACCTTTCTTTCTAGGAGTTCCTTGATCACCTCGGGCTTTCTTTCGAACCCTAAAATCCAGATTTAACTTGAAGCTTAGATTACTTCCTTCTACAAACATGCTTTAAAATTTCTCATGAAGCATACATTAAAATATTAGCTTAGAACTTCTCGTGGTTTAGTCGGAATCCTCAAAACATCAAGACTGGCCCAAGCTTACCCGACAGCTCGACCCCTTTGAATTTTCTTCACTCTCCAGCCTGATTGGAGCTTCTTCTCTGCGCCCTACCATGAAAACTAGGCTCTCAGAGCTTTCAAGTGGCTTTAGAATTACTCTAAACGCACGAGTATTCTGGGAGAAATCCTCGTCCTAATTTGATGCTACTTCCAGACTTCACTGTCCAACAACATCTTCTCCTCTTGGAACTCATGGTCAACGCATGCTTATCTCCGAAACTTCTCTTAAACACTCTTCCTAATGTTTTTTTTCAAGAGGATTTCGAGTTATGTACTGAAGAGACCTCTTGTGGTGGTATTTATAGGCTAAAGAAAATGATCCTTCTCCTCTTTACCAAGCCTCCAATACAAGACACCTCCTACTCTTGAAGTGTTTGCACCATGTTTTTGTTGAGATTGGTGTCCTAATTCTCTCGGAATCTCGTTGTTTATTAAGATACACATTGTTCAATAAATAAAATAAGTATTATTTAACTCTAACATTTACTCAGATCCAATAAACAAAGCTCCTTGGTTATCTTATGTGAACTTAGGCATGTACAACTGATATACAAGTGGATCATGCCTTAAGTGATAACCTAAATCGGTCTATAGTATAAGGATTATGGTGGGATACCTAATCCTGGTGACACTACGGATACGACCCGCTTTGTAGAGGTTTGCAAGTGTTATAAACTACTACAGATGGTAGATCCTGACTATTCATGTGGAGACGTGGAATGGGGGTGTCCTATACAAAGAGTTTGTATAAGACCTGGACCACGAGATGACTAGACTCTTTATATAACGCCGTTGATACTAGAGACTTGCATATCACCTAAACGACCATAGGTGACACGACCTCAATCCTGAGTGTTTTGGGAACTTCTGCCTTTGAGGGCGGTCCTTTGATTAGTATGGGTGAAAAGTGACCAGATTGCCAACTCAACATGCCTACCTTTTTGGGGATTTGTCTGATCTGGGAGCTGGGAACTCAATCCACAAGATGGAATTCACTCCTTTCCCAAGCACGGATAAGTAGAGAGATTGCTCTCTTAAGGGTTGATTCTGGGGCTTGAACATAGTGGCCACAAACTTCTCTTTGGAAGAAAAGACTCAGTCATGTAGGACTATGACTTATTTTCATTAGAGGGATCAATGGTACTTAAGGAGACAGATGTAACTATAGGGGCATAACAGTTATTAGCCCAACTGTACTTCGAGCGATCTGTGAAAGATTGTCGCCACTACTGATTGGTTAAGATGGACACATAAATATATCTGTGGTTAAGGAGAGTTCAACTATTGGTCTTTAGTTGAGTGGCTGGCAGTTAACGGATGGTGGATCCCGTGACTAAAGAGTTTAGTCAGTTATTCACGTACCGTTGGAGGCTTCGAGCTATAGGTCCATGAGGTCCCTTGGTAGCTTGGTATCAGTTGAGGATTAGTTCTTGGTGTTGATTTGAAATGTTCAAATTGACAAGAGGTATTTTGATTATATATGATATAATCGGTTATGATGTATGAATACATCTAGTGGAGGATTGATGTAAATGAGATTTAACATTAAGTACCATGAAATAGAAAAAAGAACTATGGTTTATATGTTCATGAGATGAAATATTAAAACTATAGGTTTATAAATATAGTAAGTTGGTTATCATTTATGTTTATAATATATTAATTATGGATAATTAATTCTTTTTCTTTAAAATAACCAAAGTAATGGGTGGTTATTGAATCATGGTAACCGTGAGTTTAAAAGGAAAGTGGTTTTCCTATTTTGAAAAGAAGGTTTTACAAAATGATTGAAAAGTTTTGAGTTTTCTCTCGGCGAAAAAGAAACTCACGAAGTCGTCAAATAAATTGGATTTACTAAATAATGGCTGGGCGAGCTAACAATCGTGAAGAGTAGAGCTAAAACGCTCGTACAGTATTTACTAAACGAACACAATAGTTTTGCTAGACGATCGCTGGCCCAAGGTAAACGATCAGCGTAGTGTCTGTAGGCGAAAAACCAAGCTAAACGATAGACTAAACGATCGCATAGCTTTTGCTAGACGACCGCTTAGCTTTATCTAAACGATTGCCATCGACCTATACGATAGGTCCTCTGCCATCTCCCACTTGCCCAGTCGTGTACGCAATCGTTGTTTCTTCTGTTCCTCTACCCTCATACCAAGTCCAAACAGAGCTCACCCTCTAGATTCTCACATCCGAGAATACCAAAGGTCACCCTTGTTGGTGGTATCAGACTCAACTCGACACCGTCGAGGTTCGCTGAAGGCCGTTCGTGGTTGCAAAGGAGTTCGTAACTGAGGCGATCATTGAGGAGTTCGTGACCGAGTGCAAAGTGTTCGTGCTGTGTTGCTATGGTGTTGCGGTCGTGTAGATTAGGTGTTCGAGGCTGTTTTTGTTCGAGCGTTCGTGTGCATCAGAGCATAGAGACGCATCCTCATTTGTGCGTAGAGTTTGATCTCTTTATGCATTTGTTTTGTTCATGCTATAATTTCTAGAATTATTTGTATAACCGCTTGTTTTAAAGTCTACTGTAAATATATGTTCATTCAAGATTGTAATTTGGAATAGTCTTGTTCCACTGCTCATGGAAATCTCGATTCCGATTTCCTTAAGTTTTGCCACCACCTACTTCCTTGCCATTCACCTACTCTCATGCCACACACCTACTTGAGTTATCTTCCTCATGCATAAGACTTCCTTTGCATGAAACTTAATTCATCCAGCTTCTACTAACTCAAGTCTAACCACCTCTCGGTATAGCCATTTCTCCAGATGAGCTCATCAGTTTTGCGTAATGCAAGCCTCGGCACCGCTTCATCGTTTAGTCCATCATCTAGCTCTTGCACTTCATCGCTTAACTCCATCGTTTAATGAATCTCTCGCTGTAATCGTCTATTACTTAGCATTACGCCTGATCGTGTAGCTCAATTGTTTAGTAAACGATCCCACTCTCAACGATCTCGCTCTCCACAATCTCGCACATAGCCTATCGCTTAGCTATCATGCCTATCGTTTAGCGCTGATGCCTTATCGTCTAGCGCTTACACTGATCGTGTAGTGTCTTTGCCTATCGTATAGCTTGATCGTCGAGCACGTCACTTCTCAACATCGTGCACATCTTTACGATCATCTAGCATATAGTTGAACTCTGCGCCTTTGCTATACGAGTGCCTACTTCATCGCTTAGCTTTGCGCATTTTCTACACGATCGCCTACCTCATCACTTAGTTTCGCGCATTTGCTACGTGATCACCTACCTCATCGTGTAGCGCCGCTCCTTTGCTACACGATCGCCTACCTCATCGTGTAGTACTGCTTACTTCTATACGATCATCCGTCCAGTGCCTTGTGCTCAAGCTTCTCTCGCTTTCTCCGCCCTTGCTCACGCAGCCTCAACCCATGAGCAACTGTTGGCAACGCCTCTTGCCAATGCTTTGGCCAACATGCGTCCTACTTCACAAATGCATGGTTGCCTTTGGTTTAATGCTTATTCTCTTTTAAACCTGTACTTACTCAACCTCATCTCATACGTTTAATAATTCTTAATACCACACGCATGGTTTGTTTTGGCTTTACACTTAGCCAAATTTCACTAATTAAGGTTTAACTCAAAGCTACTCAAAGAAAATCTATTCAACACTTAGAAATTTCCTTTTCTTCAACATAGAATTTAACTCATACTTAGTTAATTCCCTTAATTACATGCTTAAGTAGGGAAATTGAGATCCGGGTTTCACAATTCCTCCCCCTTTAAGAAAATTTTGTCCTCGAAATTTACTCGTACTTACTTCGGTCTAAGGTTTCACAACAACCGCTGTTGTAAACTCTTATAACCTTGTCTATTACCATGCTTCCACTGTGCTACTCTGATATTATCTTCTTAGTTTGTCAACGATACTTCTTCTAGCCATCTCTTAGCTAATCGTTGAACAAAACTATCTACAATAACTTTTCAATCTCAAACTCTAAATGAGAATAACTTAAATTCATACTTACCTTTCTCAGTAGATCTTCAGGTAGTGTTGTGAGTTCCAGCTCCGGTTGCCTGCTAGGTCATACCACTTCCGCTATTCTTCTTAGTCTCACTTTGACCAACTTCTTAGATTTCTCTTTAAATCTTTACTCTACCACACTTCCCTCCGGTTTTACCGAACTCAAACCTCAGGTTTTCTAAACTCAACCCTTTTGTTTACAAGAACTTATGTTTTGATACCAAACTGGTATCAACTAATTCTTCAACTTTCCTAGAAACTTATGCTCTGATACCAAGTTGTCACACCCTGCCCCGAACCCGCCTCCTGAGCTCGAGGAGAGGCGTGAGGGACTGCATATATCACCCTTTTGTAATACCTACTGCCCATCTGAACCCCTTTAATACACTCAGTAAACTTTAAGTCAAGGAGATAAACAACAATTGATTAAGCAGACCCATTTTATTACTACAATGTAATGTTTATACAACTCCAAGACTTAACTACAAAGTTTACATCAATAATTCTAAAGCCCTGGAAATGTGACTGTGGCTTGTGGCAGACCTTGACCTTAACAGCACCTTGGAACTCCTCACCTTTCGTTACCTGGGAAGAAAAACATGAAATAACAAAATGAGCTTCACAAAGCTCAGTGAGTGGTAAGCAACATCTAGAGTCTATTTTAACTCATAAATAACAAGCATATCATAAATACGAGGTTAAAACTCAAACCTTAGCTTTGAATGAGTCTGTCTCAACTTCTATCTACACGCACGGTAGGTTACCTGTTACTAATCATAAACGTTTGCTCTTTTGCGTTCTCCTTTTATTCCCTATGTGCACATAGCTCCCCGCTCATGGGTTCAGAAGCTAGGTTCGTCGGCCCTTTGACCATCCCATATGAGGTTCCTCCCACAGGCTTAGGAACTAGACCTCTCGGTCCCCTGACCATCCCGTGAGGTTGCCAATCGGTTCAAGGAACTAGGTCTATAAACCCCTGACCATCCCGATCATATATTCTCATTCACATGCTATTTACTCATTCATAACAATAAACATAAACAATTTACTCTAAAAGATATGCTTTAGACTTAAAGGAAATACCACTCATCTCTGGTAAGGATAGAAACCTTTCTTTCTAGGAGTTCCTTGATCACCTCAGGCTCCCCTTTCGAACCCTTAAGATCCGGATTTAACTGAAAGCTCAGATTACTCAATTCCAAGCCTTCTCAAGATATTCTTCTACAAAAAGCTCTCAAACTGTCTCAAGAAGCTTCCGTTAAAATATTAGCTTAGAACTTTCTCGTGGTTTGGCCGAAATTTTCCAAACATTAAGACTGGCCCAAGCTTACCCGACAGCTCGACCCCTCCGTCTTTTCTTCACTCTTCAGCCCAATTACTTGGAGCTTCTTCTCTGGCAGCCCTATCATGAAAATTAGACTCTCGGAGCTTTTAGGTGCCTTTAGAATCACTCCAAACACACGAGGATTCTGGGAGAAATCCTCGTCTCAAGTTGATGCCACTTCCAGACTTCACTGTCTAACAACATCTTCTCCTCTTGGAACTTCATGGTCAACGCATGGCTATCTCTGAAACTACTCTTAAACACTCTTCCTAATGTTTTTTTCAAGAGGATTTTGAGTTATGTACTGAAGAGACCTCTTGTGGTAGTATTTATAGGCTAAAAGAAATGATCATTCTCATTTTTTACCAAGCCTCCAATGCAAGACACCTCCTACTCTTGAAGTGTTTACATCATATTTTGCCACCACCTACTTCCTTACCATTCACCTACTCTCATTCCACACACCTACTTGAGTTGTATTCCTCATGCATAAGACTTCCTTTGCATGAAACTTAATTCGTCTAGCTGCTATTAACTTAAGTCTAACCACCTCTCGGTATAGCCATTTATTCAGATGAGCTCAATCGTCTTACGTAACGCAAGCCTCAATACCGCTTCATCGTTTAGTCCATCGTGCAGCTCTTGCACTTCATCGCTTAGCTCCATCGTTTAATGAATCTATCATTGTAATCGTCTATCGCTTAGCACTACGCCTTATTGTGTAGCTCAATCATTTAGTAAACGATCCCGCTCTCAGCAATCTCGCGCATAGCCTATCGCTTAGTTGGCACACCTATCGTTTAGCACTGACACCTTATCGTCTAGTGCTTACACTAATCGTATAGTGTCTTTGCCTATCGTATAGCTCGATCGTCTAGCACGTCACTTCTCAACACCGCTCGTATCTTTACGATCGTCTAGCGCATCGCTGAGCTCCGTACCTTTGCTATACGATCGTCTGCCTCATCTTTAGCTTCGCACATTTGCTACACGATCGCCTACCTCATTTCTTAGCTTCGCGCATTTGCTACATGATCGCTTACATCATCGTGTAGCGTCACTCCTTTGCTACACGATTGCCTCAACGCATGAGCAACTCTTAACAACGACTCTTGTCAATGCTTTGGTCAACATGCGTCCTACTTCACAAACGCATGGTTGCCTTCGGTTTAATGCTTAGTCTCTTTTAAACCTCTACTTACTCAACCTCATCTCATGTGTTTAATGTTTCTTAACACCACACATATGGTTTCTTTTGGCTTTATACTTAGCCAAATTTCTCTAATTAAGGCTTAACTCAAAGCTACTCAAAGAAAATCTATTCAACACTTAGAAATTTATTTCTCTTCAACATGGATTTAACTCATACTTAATTAATTCCCTTAATTACCTGCTTAAGTAGGGAAATTGAGATCCAGATTTCACATTAATTCATTTTAGTCTAACCGATTTTAGTTTGGTTTGGTTTAATTAGTCCGGTTCACCTATTTAGTTGTTTCAACTATTTTCATTTGTGGGTTCATCCTCTGTGTTTCAGTTATGGGTCATTTCTTTCATTTTCAAATATTTTGATCATGGGTCTCTATTTCTAGTTCAAAAGTTCTTCGTCGTTTCGTTTTTCATGAGTTTTTGTTTCCGATCCAGATCTACTGTTTTGATTCAGAAGTTTTTCTTCACAAACTTGGGTCTTTCACCATCCTATCACCTTGAGTTTGAGAGAGGGTGTTAACGTAAATTAGAGTTTATTCCTAATTAGTATTTTCCTTTATAGTATTTTCTCTTTTTGTATCTTTTTTCTTGCTTTCTTGGTCTTTATTTATTCACCTTTGTAAAAGGCTAATTATAAATCCTGATTATTCAATATAATATACAAAATCAACAATTATTCAATATAATATACAAAATCAACAATCTCCTATATGGTTGCATATTAATATCAAGTTTTTTTTATTTTACTTATTTTAACTTTTTTTTTTTTTTTAGATTTTTTTGAATCTCCTATTCTTTAGGTTCTGTTTATGTTTTAATGTTAAATCAAAATATATTTTTTCCTCCCAATCCTTGTGTTGTATGTAGATGATATTCCTCTTACTGCTAATGATTGTAGGTTACTGCATGATGGTAAGGATTATCTTTCTAGCAACTTTGAGATGAAGGATATGAGTGAAGTTTCCTATGTGATTGGAATAGATCATAAGGAATTTTGGGTTGTCTCAAAAGGCTTACATCAATAAAGTTCTAGAAAGAGTTAAGATGGAATCATATACACCTAGTCCAATTTCCATCCAAAAAGGGGATAATTTCAATTTATTTCAATGTCCCAAGAATGATTTGGAGGTAAAGAAATGGATAATATCCTTTATGCTTCTTTAGTTGGGCGTTATGCTCAGACCTATACTGAGCCGTATATAAGCTTTGTGGTCGGAATGTTGGGTCGTTATCCATCAAATCTCGAACTATTTCATTGAAGAGTTGGAAAGAAGGTTTTAAGATATTTACAAGGCACTAAAGATCACATGCTCACATATGGAAGTAGTAACCTTGAGGTTGCTGGTTACTCGGACTTAGACTAATTATTCTACTTTAAAGACTAATTGAATCATGGTGTAAAGTGGCTTGTTAGTACTTTAAAGGGCCTTTTTATTCTATTTCTTTGAGAGTTGGAAAGTGAAAATTTTCATTAGCGAAAAACAAAATATTGAGAAGTAGAAAGTCATTCAAATTGGAAATTTTTCATGAAGCAAATAAATTGAATTACGATTGGTTTTACCTGCTAATAACTTGCCAGATTTCAGTAGGAAGCTTTCTTCTTAAACCTATTCAATTTTTAAAGTGACCACAAATTTTTTTTCTTCTTTTTTGGTTGGAGAATTTGAATGTTGGTTAATGGATTAGTTAGAAATACAAGAGAAACGTAGGCATTGCATTTTCATGATGGATATGTGGTGTGTGTAATTGTGATATGTTATGTGGTGTGAGTTTGCGGTGTTCATGCAAGTTTTCCTAACAAGGCCCAAGTATAATCCTTCTTAGGTTTCCTTGTAAGTCCAGGGTCGAACACGATGGCTACTAAGTAAATATGTGATAGACTCTTTGATTCTTTGCGGTGGTAAACAAATGAAGTGGATGGCCTTTTACACTGTTCTTTTTCACTCCAACTCTGTTCTAGATGTGTATTCTTGCTCTTGCAAGTGTTGGCCCTCTCTCCCTTGTATGACTTTCCGGCAATCTCTCGATTTGTCCGGGAATGATCTCTCGGCTTCCTCGTCTCCTTGCTCTTCTCCGTTCTCTAAGTATATATATGAGTATGTGCGTGAACATACTAACTAATTAATTCTCTATTTCGCTAAGCTCTATAACCCCCTTTTACACTGGTGCCCTTCGGTATTTATAGCGCTCAAGGTGAAGCAGCCTTTCTTGCTAATGATTGCAATGATGGGCAACATTAATTCTCCTGCTCTGATGCGCCGATTAATGGTCACCAAAAGTTGAGTGTACTTGCTATAGTGTGGCTTCTAACGGCTTGTCAAATAAATTCAATTCGACCGTTATCAGCTTTCCGTCCCATCATGATTTATTATGTTGTCACCTTGATGCGCGGTCTTTATGCGGCCACCTTTTTAAAAAACTTCTCACGATCGCATTCGATCGCATGACTTTCGATCACAATCTTCAAGCGCGCTGACGCCTTGTTTCTTTGGATCGCAATTTCACTTGCGCCATCACATTGTTCTTGCATAAAATAAGTAAATAAACTGCTTTTATGCAATGAGCGCTTGCGATCGCAATTTCTATCAGTTTAGTGCTTTCGGACATGATATTGCTTATTTTGCCATCACATTCTCTCATTGTTTTACTTATTTGAGCTATAATAACTTGTATTTCTACCAGTTATCAATATGAAAGGCTTGACAGTCTGAAACTATTATACATGCTTTAATTGCATCAAAATTATGGCATTTTAACGTGATTTACTTTGCAAATGAGAATGAGATAGTACAACATATTTTGATTAACTTAATGGTTAGTCTTCTTTATTGAATTTGAATTACATTATGCTCGTAGTCCCTCCACAAAGGTATGATATTGTCCACTTAAACCCTCACGATCTTTTTTTTTTCACCTCAAAAGGCCTCATAGTAATGGAGATAGTTTTCCTCCCTTATAAATCCACGATCATCTCCTTATTTCACCAATATAGGATTTTGGTCGTATTCCAATAGTTTTGGGCATTAATAGAAGCATAGTAGCATATTTCTACTTGATGGCTCCCCCATCTTTTGATCATATACATTTGAGTACAACATTAAACATACATTTAAGAAGAAAACGACCCTATATTATTTACTTTATTGTCAAATGTGAGTGTGATTGGAGAGGAAATAGAAAATTATAAAAGTTGATTTCATCCATTTCAATAGTACATGGTAATTTGTTCATTCATTCAAAACTAAAATGTAATTAATAAGAACATGTTCGAAATCACTTACGCAACGAAAGGATTTTTTTAACAAAATTATTCTTTTTGACGAAAACATTTGAACGAATTGTTAAGTTAAAAGCGTGTTCAATATGTTATCCATAGTATTTTTCAAAAATAAGAATAAATAAAAAGAAAATTCTTTATCAATTTAAAATCTAGTTTTAAGGAAACATTTAATAAATAAATAATTCAAAAATAAGAAAGGATAACCATATCTATAATTAATAAAATTACTTTTGATTTTTGAATATAGTGTAACAAAAAATATTTTGTTATCGAAAATACTTTTAAAATTTCAGATATAAAATTATATTTATTCATCATCTTCCAACCAAACCTAAGAAGCTTCTGTCCTCCTCTCTAAAATATCCCAAAAACATCACACTACAATCTTTTTTTTTTATTTAGTTTTTATTTTTTATTGTTTAGAAAAAGCTTCAGTGTTAATTAACTGAAAAATAAAACAAAAGATAAGCTACTTGTTAGGAAAAGAATGGAAAAAAAGCATTACATCTTTGTTGTTATTTATATTAATTTGAATGATAAAGTGAAAATAAAAAGGTAAGAGCCAAGAAGAGCTTAGCTCGACTGGTATGTATATATGCTAAGGATAAAAGGGTTTGTTATTCAAATTCCCACAGCCCCAATTTGTAACAAACAAAAAGATAAAAAATAAAAAAGGTAAGAAAAGATCAACTTCATTTTCAAAAAAAAAAAAAAAAATCAACTTCTCCCACTTAAACGTCTTCAAAATGAGGAATTGTGGATGTATATAAATTGAGTTGAGGAAATTTTTTGGACCAACCTGAAAAAGTCTGGGAATGAAATGCCTGGGAGCTTATCTGAGGACGTTCTGAAGCTTGAGAATCACAAATACCTGTTTGTGGGATACAGAGTTTGAAAGTCTGGGTTTTTGAAGTTCTGTGTTTGGCATGAAGGCATGAGTTTGGGTAATCTGATCTTTTTTTCTTTCTTATGGTTTTAGTGATTGTTTTGTGAACTATATAATCTCTAGTGTGTTTGGATTGATTTCTATGATAACTTTGAAAGAAAATTTTAATCCATCTATTTTAAAATAAAATTTATATTAGCTTCATCTTTGTAATCCTAGATTAATTCATTTGGTCTATTAATTTCCATGACAACAATTTAGGAATGACAATGATTTAGTTATTTTCATTAAAAAAATTATTTTTTAGTAACAAACTAACAAAAATTTGAAATTAAGTTTTATAACAAATTTAGTTCGTTTTTAAATTTCTAATTTATCGCTTCTCAAATAATAAATTTATATTTTGATAACAAAGTAGTAAATTTGAAATTTAGTATGCTAACACATATAATTCTGCTTTAATCCCTAAATTATCCCTTTTTTTTCTTGTAATCATGTAATATACTTTACTTTTGAGGTTCACACTTAATAGTATTTTGAATCCGTCAATCACTTTGTTTGTTTGTTTGTTTTTTTTTGTTTTGTTTTTTTGTTTTTTGTTTTTTGTTTTTTTTTTTTTTTGCAGGGAATTGAAGAAGGAGAAGTTGAAGGGAAAAGAGAGAAAAAGATGGAGGAAAGAAAAAATTTGTCGATAATTGCCAATTTTGACCATCGATGGTAGGTGTGCATTGGCCGGTGAAGAGAATTTGATGACCCATATATAGCATGATTGATACAACACTTCAACCTTTAGGACTCCTAGATGCAAAAGTCCATTTCTTGTTTTTGAGTGTGTCAAGTAAGAAGGGGGGAGAGAGGAAAAAAACAAAAATAAAACCCTGGTGATTGGTAGTGGGCAGCGATCGACTAAGAACATTCAACTATCCATGACTAGCATAATCGACACTATGATTTAGCAAGGAGAAAAATCTAGATTAAGGGAGATTGCTTTTATTTATTTATTTTTTTTTGTGACAATAACGAAGGGGAATATCATGAGAAATCCAATAGGAAAATAAGGAAGAAAGGGAAATGGAGGGAAAGAAAATTGACAACGGGCAAAGGTCACAAGTGACATGTTGACATCAATTACTGACTATCACCGACAAATATGCATCGATCGAACACAATCACAATGGTCAATTGACAATGGTGCGGAAATTGATCAATTGTCGACGATCAAGATGGTCAGTCGGTCGTTGATGGTTATGACGATAGGTCGGTTGTCAACGATCATAAAGGTCGATCGATCACCGATGATCATGACAATCAGTCGTCGAAGGTCACGACGTTTGGTCATCAAATATTTGTTAATAGTCATAACAGTCGGTAATCGACGATCAAGACGGTCACTCGCTATCAGTAAAGATGGTCAATTGTCGACGATTAAGCTGGTCGTTAACGGCCAATAGTCGGTCCCAGACATTCAATTGAGGATTAAGACAATCGGTCTTTGACAATCTAAATGACTACTCGTTGACGATTAAGGCGATTGGTCATCAACGATTAAGACTATTGGTTGCCAAGAGTAGATCATGAAAGTCGGCCGATGGTTGTTACCGATGGCGATCAACAACCATTGACAAGAGAAAGACGATGAAGAGAAATTTTCTCAAACCTATGGCATTTATTAAAAAAAACATTCCAAAACCCATGAGTTTGATTTTTTGATCCCAAGAATTTTGTTCCAATGGACCAAAATGGGTTAATGTCAAACCCCCTAATTCCATATCCATGTGTCAAACACCCCTTAATCTTTCAAAATTGATTTAATATTTAATTTTACATTTTTAAATCACATTTTTATACTATTAAAATTGATTTTGAATTATTAAAATCATTTTTTTAGTTATTTTGAAAAGTGCCTTTTTAAATATAAAAAAATATTTAAAAATATTTACACTTTATATCAAAAAGTTCCAAAAGTACAAAACACTTTTGAAACTTTTTGCTATAAAGTGTGAATATTTTTTGGATTTTTTTTATTTATAAGAATTTCCCTTTTTAAAAAAACATTTTAATCATCTTGAAATAACTCTCAAATATGCTACTAATCGGTTGGGCTGAATCCTAATAAAATAATTTAAAAAACGGTCTTCTAGCAAGGTTTCAATTTTTATTTGAAAAAAATAGTAAGAACGAAACATCATTACAAAAACAATTTTTTAATGATATAACCTCAATTTTCGAGTTAGAATTCACACTATCCTAATTATTAAAAAATTCAAATTATATATATATATTTTTAGTTTCGACTTTTCATTAAGGAATTCTCTATATTTAGGAGCAAGTTTGTATTAAAGAAAGTCATATACTTGATTGCTCTTAAAGACAACTTTTAATTTTAAGACCACTAGGTCAAACCAAATATCATTTGACTTCCATTGCAAGGGCTCTTTTTGTAATTGGTATCTACATGCATATGTATATAAGAAAAGTGTTTTTTGGATTACTACTACATAACTGGGTTTTAATGTCAGTTTAAAACTGACATTATAGGAGTATAATGTCAATTTACAACCGACTTCAAAGACGAAGGAGGAAACACCGATCATGTACACGATTGGGCAAGTGGGAAATGGCTGAAACCTATCTTATAGGTTGATGCCCAATCGTTTAGCTAAAGCTAAGCAACCGTCTAGCAAAAGCTAAGCGATCGTTTAGCTCATCGTTTAGTACCATGTTTGTCGCTTACAAAACACTACACGATCGTTTACTAAAACAGGCTGTCACTTAGTAAATCGGTATTTACTTGACAAGCTTCCGTGAGATATTTTTCCGAGAGAGAAAAACTCAAAATTACTTTTGAAAAAACCTTTCAAAAGACTTACTAAGATTAAGAAAACCATTTTCCTTTTATCTCAGGTTACCATGAACCACCAATAACCACCCTCTCAATTGGTTATTAGAGAAAAAGAATTAATTATCCAATAATTAATATTATTATAAATATAAATGATAACCAACTTATCATACTATATTTATAACCTATAGTTTTAATATTTCATCTCATGAAACATATAAACCATAGTTCTTTTTCTATTCCATGGTACTTAATGTAAATCTCATTTACATTGATCCTCCATTAGATGTATCTCATACATCATACCAATTATATCAAATATAATCAAAATACCTCTTGTCAATTTGAACATTTCAAATCAACACCAAGAACTGATCCTCAACTAAATCCATTGAGATACCAAGGTGACCTTATGGACCTGTAGCTCGAAGCTCCAATGGTACGTGAATAACTGACTAAACTCTTTAGTCACAGGATCCACCATTCGTTAACTGCCAGACACTTCACTAAAGATTGACAGTTGAACTCTTCTTACCATAGATATATCATGTGTTCATCTTAACCAATCAGAAGTGCGACAACCCTCCACAGATCGCTCGTAAGTACAGCTGGGTCAATAATCGTTATGCCCATGTAGTTACATCTAACTCCTTAAGTACCACTGATCCCTCTAATGAACATAAGTCATAGTCCTATTATGACTAAGTCCTCTCTTCTAAAGAGAAGTTGTAGCCACTATGTTCAAGCCCCGGAATCAGCCCTTAAGGGAGCAATCTCTCTACTTATCCCTACTTCGGGAAAAGAATGAATTCCATCTTGTGGATTGAGTTCCCAGCTTCCAGATCAGACAAGTCCCAAAAAGGTAGGCATGATGAGTTGGCAATTTGGCCACTCTCACCCGTACTAATCAAATGACCGCCCTCAAAGGCAGGAGTTCCCAAAACACTCAGGATTGAGGTCGTGTCACCTATGGTCATTTAGGTGAGATGTAAGTCTCTAGTATCAACGGTGTTATCTACAGAGTCTAGTAATCTCGTGGTTCAGGTCTTATACAAACTCTTTGTATAGAACACCCCCGCTTGCACGTCTCCACATGAATGGTCAAGATCTACCATATGTAGTAGTTTACAACACTTGCAAACCTCTAACAAACGGGTTGTATCCGTAGTATCACCAGGATCAGGTATCCCACCTTAATCCTTATACTACATACCTATTTAGGTTATCACTTAAGGCATGATCCACTTGTATATCACATATACATGCTTAAGTTCACATAAGATAACCAAGGAGCTTTGTTTATTGGATATGAGTAAAGGCCATAATTAAATAACACTTATTTTGTTCATTGAACAATGTGTATCTTTACAAAACAACGAGATTCCGGGAGAATTAGGACACCAATCCTAACACATCAATCATAGTCCTACTATGACTGAGTCTTCTCTTCCAAAGAGAATTTGTGGCCACTATGTTCAAGACCTGGAATCAGCCCTTAAGGGAGTAATCTATCTACTTACCCCTGCTTCGGGGAATGAGAAAATTTCATCTTGTGTAATTGAGTTACCAGCTCCCCAATCAGACAAATGCCCAAAAAGGTAGGCTTGTTGAGTTGGCAATCTGGCCACTCTCACCCATACTAATCAAAGGACCACCCTCAAAGGTAGGAGTTCCTGAAACACTCAGGATTAAGGTCATGTCACTTATGGTCGTTTAGGTGAGATGTAAGTCTCAAGTATTAACAACGTTATATAAAGAGACTAGTCATCTCGTGGTTCGGTCTGATACAAACTCTTTATATAGGACACCCCCACTCGCATGTCTCCACATGAATGGTCAGGATCAATCATCTATAATAGTTCACAACACTTGTAAATCTCTACAAAGCGGGTCGTATCCGTAGTGTCACCAGGATCAGGTATCCCTCTTTAATCCTTATACTACAGACCTTTTTAGGTTATCACTTAAGGCATGATCCACTTGTGTATCTCATATACATGCTTAAGTTTTCATACAATAACCATGGAGCTTTGTTTATTGGATATGAGTAAATGCAAAATAAAATAACTCTTATTTTATTCATAACAATGTGTACAGTGTTTACAAACTACAAGACTCCGGAAGAATTATGACACCAATCCCAACATGTTTAACTATTGAACCAATAACCAAACCGATCAAACAAGTTCTTTCAAGCAATGAACCAAAAATCCCTGAAAAATAGAAAGAACCTTCAGTTTGGACCAAAATTTTCACACCCCTAATTTCCCGTATCTCTGTTAATGTCAATTAGGGTTTATTCCTAATTAATATTTTCCTTTATAATATTTTCTCTTTTTGTATTTTCCTTTCTTAGTTTCTTGGTATCTATTTATTTATCTTTATAAAAGTCTGATTGTAAATTATGATTATATTATTCAATATAATTTACTAAATCAACTGGTATGAGAGCCTTAAAATCCTAGAGTTCTATAATTTTTAGCTATCGTCTCCCTAACTCTCTATTGCCTCTGTTCGACCCTCATCACATAAATATTTTGCCTTGCCCCAATTTCTACCCGCTCTATCATCAGTCAAACCCCTCCCTTCGCTAGCATTGTCCATTAGGGTTTAGTATAGTTATTCTACTATTGTCATCCAGCTCTGCTCCAGCTGTCATTGCCACCCACGTACATATACATTTCATTCGTTGTTGTGGTTGCATGCATGTGTAGCTAGCCAAGTCCTCTTGCACTCAATCCATCCAGATCAACGTCGTCCTGATCCATCGCTCTCGTTTCACGTCATCACTTCTAAATCATCCAGTCGTCATCCTTTGTCGCTCGCCTCAAATCTGTTCGGTCCCGTTTTACCCAATCCATATCGTTGTTGTCCAATACATTTTTAGTTTGTGCATCTCCAGATTTTATGTTCTTCGTTTTTCGACTCACAACCTCGTTGCCTGTGAAACCATCCACCACGGATTCGTCGCACACAGCTCGTCGACCATGGATCAGTCGCCTCAATCCTCTCACGTTCAGATTTGTCTTAGATCATGTTCTGGAATGAGTTTAAGATTTTCTTCAATTAGGCTGATTCAATTCACTTCAATCAAATTGATTTTAGTTTGGTTTGGTTTAATTAATCTGGTTCACCTGTTTAGTTGTTTCAACTATTTTTGTTTCTGGGTTCATCCTCTGTGTTTCTGTTATAGGTCATTTGTTCCGTTTCAAATATTTGATCGTGGTTCTCTGTTTCTAGTCCAAAAGCTTTTCGTGGTTTCATTCTTCGTGAGTTTTTGTTTTCCGTTCAGATCTGCTGATTTGTTTCGGAAGATTTTCTTCACAAACTTGGGTTGTTCGTTTGAGAGAGGGTATTAACGTAAATTAGAGTTTATTCCTAATTATTATTTTTCTTTATAGTATTTTTCCTTTATGTATTTTTCTTTCTTGGTTTCTTCATGTTTATTTATTCACCTTTATAAAGGCTAATTATAAATTCTGATTATTCAATATAATATACAAAATCAACAATCTCCTATATGGTTGCACCTTAATATCAAGTTTTTTTTTTTTATTTTCCTTATTTTAATTTTTTTTAGATTTGTTTGAATCTCCTATTCTTTAGGTTCTATTTATATTTTAATGTTGAATCAAAATATATTTTCTCCTCCAAATCTTTGTGTTGTATGTAGATGATATTCTTCTTGTCGCTAATGATTGTGGGTCACTGCATGATGGTAAGAATTACCTTTCTAGCAACTTTGAGATGAAGGATATGAGTGAAGCTTCCTATGTGATTGGAATAGATCATAAGGAATTTTAGGTTGTCTCAAAAAGCTTACATCAACAAAGTTCTAGAAAGATTTAAGATGGAATCATATAAACCTAGTCCAATTTCCATCCAGAAAAAGAGACAATTTTAATTTATTTCAATGTCCCAGGAATGATTTGGAACATAAAGAAATGGATAATATCCCTTATACTTCTTTAGTTGGGAGTTCGATGTATACTCAGACCTATACTAAGCCGAATAGAAGCTTTGTGGTCGGAATGTTGGTCGTTATCCATCAAATCTCAGACTATTTCAGTGAAAAGCTGCAAAGAAGATTTTAAGATACTTACAAGGCACTAAAGATCACATGCTCACATATGGAAGTAGTAACCTTGAGGTTGTTGGTTACTCGGACTCAGACTAACTTATCTACTTTAAATACTAATTGAATCATGGTGTAAAGTGGCTTGTTAGTACTTTAAAGGGCCTTTTTATTCTTTCTTTGAAGAGTTGGAAAAATTAAAATTTTCATTAGCGACAGACAAAATTATTGAGAAATAGAAAGTCATTCAATTTGAAAATTTTTCATATAGCAAATAAATTGAATTACGATTGGTGTTACCTGCTATAACTTGCCAGATTTCAATAGGAAGCTTTCTTCTTAAATCGATTCACTCTTTAAAGTGACTACAAATTTTTTCTTCTTTTTTGGTTGGAGAATTTGAATGTTGGTTAATGGATTAGTTAGAAATACAAGAGAAACGTAGGCATTGTGTTTTCTTGATGGATTTGAAGGGCTTTGAACGGTCTGAAGCTATTATAGATGTTTTAGTTGATTAAAGATTTGGCATTTTAACATGATTTAATGACTTTGCAAATGAGAATGAGATAGTACAACATATTGTGTTTAAGTTAATGGTTAGTCTTCTTTATTGATTTGAATTACATTATGTTCGTAGTCCTCTGCAATGGTATGATATTGTCCACTTAAACCCTCATGACATTTTTTTTTTTACCTCAATAGGCTCATAGCAATGGAGATAGTTATCTTCCTTAAAATCCACCATTATCTATTTATTTAACCAATGTAGAATTTTGGTCTTTTGGGCATTAATAGATGTATAGTAGCATATTTTTACTAGATGGCTTCTCCACCTTTTGAATATACATTTGAGTACAACATTAAACATACATTTAAGAAGAAAATGACCCTATACTATTTACTTTATTATCAAATGAGAGTGTGATTGGGGGAAAATAGGAAATTAGAAAAGTTGATTTCATTAGTTTCAATAGAACATGGTAATTTTGTTCATTCATTCAAAACTAAAATGTATTAATAGGAACGTGTTCAAAATCACTTTCGCAACAAAAGGATTTTTTTTTAACAAAAATTAATTTTTTTTATGGAAACATTTGAAGAATTATTAAGTTAAAAGCGTGTTCAATATGTTATACATAGTATTTTTCAAGAATATGATAAATAAAAAGAAAATTCTTTATCAATTTAAAATCTATATTTATAGAAACATTTGAGAAATAAAATAATTCAAAAATAAGAAAGAAAACATATCTATAATTAATAAAATTACTTTTGATTTTTGGATATAGTGCAACAAAAAATATTTTGATATTTTAAAATACTTTTAAAATTTAAGATATTAAATTATATTTATCAACATCTTCCAACCAAAACCTAACAAGCTTCTATCCTCCTCTTGAAGATATTCCAAAACACCACACTACAATTTCTTTTTTTAATTTAGTTTTTTTATTTGTTATTGTTTAGAAAAAGCTTTAATGTTAGTTAATTGAAAAATAAAACGCAGCGACTTGTTAGAAAAAGAATAGAAAAAGCGTTACATTTCTGTTTTTTTTTTTTTTATTAATTTGAATGATAAAGTGAAAATAAAAAGGTAAGAGCCAAGAAGAGCTTATGTATATTATGTTAAGGATCAAAAAGTTTGTTGTTCAATTCCTACACCCACCAATTTTGTACCAAAAAAAAAAAAAAAAAAGAAAAAGATCAACTTCATTAAAAAAAAAATTCAACTTCTCCCATTTAAAGGTCTTCAAAATGAGGACTTTTGGGTATATATAAATTGGGTTGGGAAAATTTTTTGGACCAATCCAAAAAAAGTCTGGGAATGAAATGTCTGGGGGCTTATCTGAGAGCGTTCTGAAGTCTGAGAATCACGAATACCTGTTTTTGGGATACAAGGTTTGAAAGTCTGGGTTTTTGAAGCTTGTGTTTGGGATGAAGGCATGGGTTTGGGTTATCTGATTTTGTTTTCCTGATTTTAGTGATTGTTTTGTGAACTATATAATCTCTGGTGTGTTTTGAATTGATTTCTATGATAACTTTGAAAGAAAATTTTAATCCATCCATTTTAAAATAAAATTTATATTAATTTCATCTTTTGTAGTCCTACATTAATTCATTTGCCATTAATTTCCATGAGAACAAATTATAAATGACAAAGGTTTAGTTATTTTCATTAAAAAAATATTTTTTAGTAAAAAACTAACAAAGTTTTGAAATTAAGTTTTATAACAAATTCAGTTCGCTTTAAAATTTCTAATTTATCTCTTTTCAAATAACAAATTTATCTTTTGATAACAAAGTATAAAAGTTTGAAATTTAGCATACTAACACATTTATAACAAAGATAGTTCTGCTCTAATCCTTAAATTATTCCCTTTTTTCTTGTAATCATGAAATATACTTTATTTTTTAGGTTCACATTTAATAGTATTTTGAATACGTCAATTACTTTTTTTTTCTTTCTTTTTTATGGGAGAAGTTGAAGGGAAAAGAGAGAAAAAGATGGAGGAAACAAACAAAAAATTGTCGATAATTGCCAATGTTGACCATCAACCGTAGGTGTGCATTGGCAGGTGAAGAGAATTTAATGACCCATATATAGCATGATTGATTCAACACTTCAAACTTTAGAGCTCCTATATGCAAAAGTCAATTTCTTGTTTTTTAGTGTGTCAATATGAGTAAGAATGGGAGAGAGATGAAAAATAAAAAATAAAATCTTAGTCATTGGTAGTGGGCATCGATCGACTAAGAACATTCAACTGTCCATGACTAGCATAATCGACACCATGATTCAGCGAGGAGAAAATTCTAGAATAAGGGAGATTGCTTTTATTTATTTATTTTTGCAATAATAACGAAGGGGAATATAATGAAAAATCCAATGGGAAAATAAGGAAGAAAGGGAAATTGAGGGAAAGAAAAAGTTGACAACGGCAAAGGTCACAAGCGGCATGTTGACATCAATTACTAACTATCGATCACCGACAACTATGCATCGATCGAACACAATCACAATGGTCAATTGACGATGGTGTGACGAGTGATCGATTGCCAACTATCAAGATGGTCAGTCGATCATTCGTCGATGGCGATGACGATAGATCGATTGTCAAGAATCACGAAGGTCGATCGATCGCCGATGATCACGACAATCAGTGTCAAAAGTCAAGACGTTTGGTCACCGACTGTTTGTTAATGGTCATAATAGTCGGTCATCGACGATCAAGACGATGACCGGTATCAGTGAAGACGGTTGGTTGTCGACGGTCAAGTTGGTTGTTAATGGCCGCAATAGTCGGTCCTAGACAATCAAGACGATCTTTCATTAACGATCAAGACGATCGTTCTCTGAAAATCTAAATGACTACTCGTTGACTGTCAAGGCGACTGGTCATCAACAATTAAGACTATTGGTTGCCAAGAGTAGATCATGAAAGTCGGCCGATAGTCCTTACCAACGGTGATCAACGACTATTAATAAGAGGTAGGAGATGAAGAGAAAATTTCTCAAACCTATGGCATTGATTAAGAAACATATTTCGAACCCACGAGTTTTATTTTTTTATCCAGGAATTTTATTCCAATGAGCCATACATGGGTTAATGTCAAGCCCCCTAATTCCAAGTCCATAGGCCAAACACCCCCTTAATCCCGGGAATCTTGCATAGTCTTGCAAATCTTACGCCCAATTTATGTTTCCACGAATTTTCAAATTAATTTACTGATTATCTAAATGGATTTACCAATTATCTTTTCAAATTTATAGTAATATTTGGTTGTGCGATTTTTAAATTTTGGAAACATTAGAAAGATTACGTAAGATTGGGGAAATCATGTGATTCTGCGGAATCTCGATCCTCATCCTAGTCGAGATTCCACCGAGCAAGCCAAAACGAATAGATAGTTTGGATATAAGTTGAAAAGGTTTAACTTTTTTATTACAAATTTTGGCGATCGATCTCGATCAAAAGTACCGAAGAATAACTATTTTAACGAGTTTTCAAAAAGCGGGCTAGTTTGTGAAAAGTGAAAACTTTAAAAAGGATTTGTCTTTGAACCATTTTTTCTTGTATTTTCTTGATGATAATAAGAGCTTCAACGTTTGAGCTTTCTTTTTTAAATCTAGTAGTTTTCTTTCTTCTTCTATATTAATCATATTTGTATTATGGCATTTTAATGTGATTCCTTTTTACAAATTGGAGTTTTTACGTGATGTTTGCATCCAATGACACAAAAGGAAGGAAGTTAAAAAGGGTCTTGTGACTTCCAAATGAGAAATTGAGATTATACATCTGCATTTGCATCTATTGTGTTTCACATTATTTTGATTAGCTTTAGCGTTAATCTGAATTGTCTAACCTTTTGTCATCTTTGGATAAAGAGGGAGTAAAGTTTTCGCTTTAGTAGATGCCAAGGAGCACATTTCTATTAGGTGGTTCCCCTACCCTTTTGATCATGTACATTTTCTTTATTTGTCAATTTGTGAGGAATCAAACCTCTAACCATGACGTTGATAATAGGTATTTGATGCCAACTGAGCTATGCTCTTTTTTTTATTTGTCAATTTGTAAGAAATCAAACGTTTAATGATAAAAATTGAACCCACAACTTATACAATAGCTAAAATTAGGCCCCCAAACTTACTAATTTATATAAATTTAACCCTTCAACATTTAATTTTAGAAATCCAACTTTTAATTAGATATATGATCGTTAGTTTAATTTTGAAAACTCCATCATTCTTTTTCTTTAGGATTGTATCAATATCAGGGTGGCTAGATACTCGAAAGAAGTCGAATAATATCAACTTTTAATTAGACCATCTAACCATAGCTTTCCACAGAAAGTCCCTCCATACCATACAATTAATATCTCTTATAAGGGGCAAAAAGGTCAATAAGGCTCCTAAAGTCAAAGACAGGGAAAGTACAAAGCAAATGGAATATTTTCAATTAATAGAATTTCAGTCAAAACACCTTTTCCATGATTAAATATTACTCAGAATAGAAGAGAACTGAGAACCTTCTATGTGGATGGGTATGGCAATGTTGAGAAGTTGAATAGTAGAAGCTGTTGGGCCCTAACACAAATCAACCAACTTCCATAACATAAACTACTTCACATCCTTCTAAATAACAGATTTTTACACATTTTCAAGAAATCTTATTCAGATTCATATGCATTTGAGCATATGCAAAACCCAAACTTCAAAAGTTTCTTTTGAATTCATATGTTTCCACAAAACATATGAATTCATATGTTTCCACAATAATAATATTTGTTATGGTTCAAAAGATGCTTTAATGTCAGTCAATTGAAAAATAAAATACAAATCAAGACGATTGATCGTTGATAGTCATGACGATAGGTCGGTCGTCAACAATCACAAAGGTCGATTGATCGCTGATGATCATGACAATCAATCTTCGAAGATCACAACGTTTGGTCATCGACTATTTGCTAATGGTCATAACAGTCGGTCATTACAAACATGGGTTAATTCCAAACCCCCTAATTCCAAATCCATGGGCCAAACACCCCCTTAATCGTTCAAAATTAATTTAATATTTAATTTTACATTTTTTATGCTATTAAAATTGATTTTAAATTATTAAAATCATTTTTTTAGTTATTTTGAAAAGAGCCTTTTTAAATATAAAAAAATATTTAAAAATATTTATACTCTGTATCAAAAAGTTTCAAAAGTACAAAAAAACTTTTGAAATGTTTTGCTACGAAGTGTGAATAATTTTGGGGTTTTTTTATTTATAAGAATTTCCCTTTTGAAAAAAAAATTTAATCATCTTGAAATAACTCTCAGATATGCTACTAATCGGTTGGATTGAATCCAATGCATAACCTAAGGTGGGATTTCTTCTATATGGCACACCGTATGACATATAAATAAACATACATCCTATGTACATTCAGAAAAGATTAATGGACCGACATGAACCACCTCAAAAACGAAAATAAAAATTCTATCTATTACATTTTTCATCGAGCAAACCGGTTCACAGATGAACCGAGTCTTGAACTGCCCGGGCGAAGCTCACCATCATTTAGTAAATGCGGCCATATATACACGATCGCTTAGCTACGATCGAGTACCATTTACAATGCGATGAAACATGAGGTACCTACTCGTTTAGCGCACAAGACAAAACACGCGAGTCTAAACGATCGTTTAAACGAAAATGTTTCTGTGAAGCACGATCATCTAGACGATCACATAACAAGCGCTTAAGTAAACTTTTTACTCCGCGATCGTGTAGTTAGGAACTAAGTGATTAAGCTTGCTGAGCTACACGATCGTCTAGTCCGCACGCGCCAACCTGCTCTCGAGTATCCGATACTCTACGATCGTTTACCCTATCATTTACACGACCCGACCAATGCTTGGTCGTCTTTATCCTCGAAGAACAACAACTCTTTGCCTTGAAGCTTCATCACGAACGACTCACAGAGACTCAAACAATTTGAATTTACAGACTCGATAGCAAGTTAATATGCCCAAAAACACAGGGGGCCTTACAATTAACTTTGAATGTAAAAGAATTTAAATAACCAGAGGCTTCATCCCAGAAAACTCCATTAATCCACATCCAAAAACACATGTTTAACGCTTAAAAAAAATGTAGACATGCTTTACCCACCAAGAAAGTAAATGCTATTCTTTGCATCAATGAATTTGGAATATCAGAACCTGACTCTGATACCAATTGAAGGAATTTTATCAAAGAATACGTTTGAGCGAAAGCAAGATCGTTCCAAACTCATTGTGATAGAATTATCGCATTCACAATTAAACAGACTAGTTATGCATTTAACAATAAATTACGACATGCTTTGAACTTTAAACAACAAAGATAACAAGATATATACCAGTTGAAGAACCCTTCTTCACAGAAATTTCGCTCTCGTCAAACGGACTTCACCTCTCGCTCTCGCTGCAATTGTCCAAGCTATCGTCCACCAAATCATGGCGTCGTCTACCCACGAACAGACTCCTCACGAACAAAGCAGCAGGGAAAACACCACCACTTGAAACCCTCGGTATTCTCAGAGTGAGAATCTAGGAGGTGTGGGCCCTGCTAGATTTGGTAGAGGGAAGGAGGAAGGAACGATTGTTTACCACGACCAAGCAAGTGGGAGATATTAGGTGTTTATCCTATAGACGATGCTTGATCGTTTAGGTAAAGGTACACAAGTGTGGAGTAAAAGGGGAGAGATCGTATAGATGATTGTTTAGTAAAATACTCAAGCGCGCAATCGCTTAGAAAACGCTAGACGATCGTTTAGGAAAAGGCGCACATGTACACGATTTTTTAGAAAATTTGAGATGTCGTGTATGCTCTCAGTTTGCTATACGATAGGCCGAATACACAATCGATGAGCAAAAATCTGATTTCTTGCAAAATGAAAACCATTTTCATTTTATCCTTCAGTTATGAAATCTGAATGCAACCTCCCACCAACTCATTCAATTACGAAGAAAAAGCCACCACAATTATCCCATAATTGTTTAATTAAAAAATAAATATAATCTTATTATATTTATGACCTATGGTTTAATATTACATCATATGCAACATATGAACCATACTCCTTTTCTCCTCCACTAAAAGTAAATCATATTTATATCAATTTCCTCCAATTATTGTATCTCATGTTGGGGTTGATGCCCCAAAGTCTCGTGTCCCATAGTTTATAAACAGTTTGTACGAACACTTGTGATGTATAATATTTGATATTTACTTCACTTCTTGTTTTTTTCTCATCTGATTGTTTTATTTGCTTTATCACAAACCATTAAACTAAAATCCCTGGTTGTCTTTATGTAACTTAAGCATGTATGTGGTGACATACAAGTGGATCATGTCTTAAGTGATAACCAAAATGGTCTGTAGTGTATGGATATAGGAGGGAAACCTTATCCCTATAATGCTACGAATGCGGCCCTCTTCGTGGAATAGTTGTAACTTGTCATAGACGGTTTGATCTTGATCATTCGTGTAGGGGACATGCGAGCGGGGGCATCCTATACAAAGAGTTTGTATAAAACCTGACCACGAAGTGTTAACGTCTCGTTATATAACACCGTTCATGACAGAGACTTCACTTCACTAGGATGACCATAGGTAACATGACCTCAATCCTGAGTGAGTTGGGAACTCCTGCCATTGAGGGTGGTCCTTTGATTTGCATGGGTGTGAGTGGCCAGACCGTCGACTCAAACTTATCACTTTGAGGATTCGTCTGATTTGGGAGTTGGGAACTCAGCTACACAAGATGGAATTCACTCCTTCTCCGATGTAGGGGCAAGTAGATAGATAGCTCCCTTAAATGCTGATTCCAGGGCTTGGACGATGTGGGGCCACACAGCTTCTCTTGGCCCGGGAGGTGTTCACACATAGTTGGACTATGTTGTATTGTTCATTAGAGGAATCAATGGTACTTAAGGAGTAAGATGTAACTATAGGAGCAAAATGGTAAATTGGCCCAACTGTACTTACGAGCATCAGTGAAGGGTTATCGTACTCATGATTGGTTATATCCGATGGACACAGATATATATCTGTGGTAAGAAGAGTTCAACTTTTTTGTCTTTAGTGGAATTCCTGACAGTTAATGGATGGTGGATCTTGTGGCTAAAGAGTTTAGTCAGCTATTCACGTACTGTTGGAGCTTCGAGCCATAGCTTCATATGGTCCCCTTGGTAGCTTGGATAAAAGTTGAAAATCAGTTTTTGGGTCAGTTTGAAATGTTCAAATTGACAAGAGGAAGTTCGATTATATATGATATAATTGGACTGGTTAATTATATATGATATAATTGACTAAATGTATGAGATACATTATTTTGGAGGAAATTGGATATAAATATGATTTATATCAAGTAGAAGAGAAAACACTATAGTTGATATATGATATTAAACTATAGGTTAAGAATATAATATGATTATATTAATTAATTAATTAATTAGGCAGTTATGAGACAATTAGTCGAGTTTTCTCCGGATTCGTGTGAAAGTGGTGAGTTGGATTCAGTTCTTGTAACTGAAGAATAAAATGAAAATTGATTTCATTTTTGCAAAAGACATCTGAAAATTTGCTCATGGTGTGAAAGTATACGATCGCTTAGCGTTGAGAGCCTATATAATAGCGCCTGCCTTCCTAAACGATCGCACACCCGCGTTACTAAACGATCGCCCGCAATTTCTTAAACGATCACGTATCGTTTACTAGACGATCGCTTAACACGTCGAGCAGAACAAAACGATTGGTTACCTTTTGATAGATGATCGCTTAGTGTTTACTACACGATCGTGTATCTCGACCTAAACGACAAGCACTCGACTATACGATAGTCTTCTCCTTTCTCCCACTTACTTTTTCATACTACACGATTGCTTTTCCTCCTCCCTTCTACCAATTTCATCAAAGTACACACTTTGGATTCTCACTCCGAGAATACCAAGGGCTTCGAGTGTTGGTGTCATCCCCAGTTGCTTCTTGTTCGTGCGCTGCTAATCATGTAGATGACCTGGTGCTGCTAGGCAACTCCTTGCTAAACGAGTAAGAACAAGAGGAGTTTTGTTCGTGTTGGACCGAGTTCTTGTGAAGACAGTCTTCAATTGGTACATTCTCTCGGTCTTTTGTATTTCTTTTAAAAGCATGCTAGTTATTAGAGTTTACAATGCATATCTGTTTGTTAGAATGTATGTGTGATAATTCTATCACAATGAAATCGGAAAGATCCGCTTCCTCTCATAGGTACTCTTGTTAAGAGTTCCTTCATCTCATACATCATGTCAACTATATCATATATAATTGAACCGTTTAATTATATCATATATAATCAAATTCCCTCTTGTCAATTTGACCACTTCAAACTCCAAAAACTGATTCTCAACTTGAATCCATTGAGCTACCAAGGAAACCTTATAGACCTATAGCTCAAAGCTCCAACGGTACGTGGATAGCTGACTAAACTCTTTAGCCACGAGATCCACCATCCGTTAACTACCAGACATTCCACTAAAGAACGATAGCTGTACTCTTCTCACCACAGATATATTTCTGTGTCTATTGGATATAACCAATCAATAGTACGATAACCCTTCACAGATGCTCATAAGTACAGCTGGGTCAATTTATCGTTTTGCCCCTATAGTTACATCTAACTCCTTAAGTACCACTGATCCCTCTAATGAACAATACAACATAGTCCTACTATGTGTGGACACCTCTTGGGCCATGAAAAGGTGTGTGGCAGCACATCAATCAAGCCTCGAAATCAGCTTTTAAGGGAGCAATCTATCTACTTACCCTTGCTTCGGGGAAGCGGTGAATTCCATCTTGTGTAGCTGAGTTCTCAGCTCCCAAATCAGACGAGTCCCTAAAATGGTAGTTTTGAGTCAGCGATCTGGCCACTCGCACCCATGCAAATCAAAGGACCGCCCTCAAAGGCAAGAGTTCCCAACTCACTCAGGATTGAGGTCATGTTATCTATGGTTATCCTAGTGAAGTGAAGTCTCTGTCATAAACGACGTTATATAAAGAGACTATATCACTTCGTGGTCCGGTCTTATAAAAACTCCTTTGTATAGGATGCCCCTGCTTGCATCCTATACAAAGGACCATCTGTAGCAAGTCACAACACTTGTAATTATTTTATGAAGCATATCGAATCCGTAGCGTTACCAGGATAAGATTTCCCTCTTTTATCCATATACTACAGACCATTTTGGTTACCACTTAAGGCATGATCCACCTGTATGTCTCCACATACATGCTTAAGTTACAATGACAACTAGAGATCTTAGTTTGTTGGTTTGTGGTAAAGCAATTAAAACATCCAATGTTCCATAGATAATAGTGAAGAAAAATAACATATATTATTACATCATAAGCATTTGTTCAATAACTGTGTTTACAAACTACAAGACTCAACGAGAGTTTAGGTCATCATCCTCAACACTATACCCTTACAACTCTCCTTAACGAGTTGTAGACATTCCAATCCTTACTAAAAAGTAAGGAGAAGAAGGATGGTGAGGCAAATGTTTCCTCTTCATCAAAGAAGTTCCATAAGGGTTCGACCTCAGGAACAAAGGTTGCACCTTCTACTTCTAACATTTCCAAGTGGAAGAAGAAGAAAGGTGGTAAAGGGAAGAGGAAAGCACCTGTTAACCCACAACCTATCGGGAAGGCGACCAGCGCTCGGTGACAAAGGAAAATGTTTCCATTGCAACTAGGATGGGCACTGAAAATGAAATTGTCCATGCTGGATCAAGGAGAAGAAGAAGAAGGCTAAGGTCAAGGCAAAAATAGGTAAATATGATTTACTAGTTTTGGAAACCTATTTAGTGGAGAATGATGATTTTGCCTGGATTATTGACTCTAGGGCCACTAATCATGTTTGTTCTTCTTTTCAGGGGATTAGATCCTGAAGGTAGCTTAAGGCTGAAGAGATGACGATGTGAGTAGGCATTGGGCACGTTGTCTCAGTTGTGGCAGTGGAGGGCTCTAGTTGACTTTACAAAAGAATTTTATCATTCTAAATGATGTTTATGTGGTTCCCAAGTTAAAGCGAAACTTGATTTCTGTAAAGTGTCTAATTTAGTGTAAATATACTCTATATTTTTATTTGAATAAAGTGTTTATTCATAAAGATGAAGTTGAAATTTGTTCAGCAAATTTGGAAAATAACTTATATGTGCTAAGGCCGTTAGCAACAAGTTCCTTCCATAACATAGAGATGTCGTAAATCAAAATAAACGACAAAAGGTTTCTCCTAAAGAAAATGCCCAATTTTGGTACCTTTGATTAGGGCACATCAATCTCAATAGGATTAAGAGGTTGGTGAAGAATGGACTTCTAAGTGAGTTAGAGCAAAATTCTTTTCCGGTGTGCGAATCTTGTCTTGAGGGCAAGATGACTAAAAGATCTTTTACTGGAAAAGGTTATCGAGCCAAAAAACCTCTAGAGTTAGTGCATTCTGACCTTTGTGGTTCGATGAATGTGCGAGTCAGGGGAGGCTATGAATATTTCATCACTTTATCTGATGATTACTCTTGGTATGGGTATGTTTATTTGATGCAACAGAAGTCTGAATCCTTTGAAAAGTTCAGAGAGTTCAAGGCTGAAGTTGAAAAAGGATTGGATAGATGGATCAAAATACTTTGATCAGATTGGGGTGGAGAGTTTTTGGATTCAGGGTTCCGGAACTATTTGATAGAACATGGAATCGTTTCCCAACTCTTAAATCCAGGTACACCTCAGCAGAATGGTGTAGTGGAGAGGAGAAACAGAACCTTGTTAGACATGATTCAGTCGATGATGAGTTACGCTTCCTTACCGGACTCGTTTTGGGGTTTTGCAATGGAGATTGCAGTTTATATCCTCAACTGTGTTCCTTCCAAGAGTGTTGCGAGGACACCTTTGGAGTTGTGGAACGGCGTAAAGTTAATTTGCGTCACTTCTGCATATGGGGTTGCCCAACACATGTGCTTGAGACTAATCTAAAGAAATTGGAACCACGTTCGAGGTTGTGCCTCTTTGTAGGCTACCCCAAAGGTACACGAGGGGGTTACTTTTATGATCCTAAGGAAAATAGAGTGTTTGTATCTACGAACACTACCTTTCTAAAGGAGGATCATATGAGGGATCACAGTCCACTTAGTAAGATCGTGTTTCGTGAGCTTTCTAATGAAACTACTGAAACTTCAACAAGGGTTGTTGAAGGGCCTGCTCCGTCAACAAGAGTTGTTGATGATAGTTCATCTGGTAGGTCAGTTTCACCTCAAGAGTTGAGGAAACCTCGACATAGTAGGAAAGTTGCAAACCCACCTGTTCGCTATATGGGTTTCACAGAAATCATGGCTATGGTAGCCGATGGCGAGGTTGAGGATCTGTTGTTTTATCAGAAGGCAATGAAGGATGTTGAACGGGATGAATGAGTCAAAGCCATGGATCTCAAGATGGAGTCGATGTACTTCAACTCAGTATGGGATCTTATAGATCAACCTAATGGGATAAAACCTATAAGTTTCAAATGGATCTACAAGAGGAAACGGGGTGCCGATGGGAAGGTGCAAACCTTCAAGGTTAGACTTGTGGCAAAGGATTATACCCAGGTGGAGGGAGTCGACTATGAGGAGACTTTATCACCTGTTGCCATGTTGAAGTCTATCTGCATCCTCCTGTCTATTGCCTCTTATTTTGACTATGAGATATGGCAAATGGACGTCAAGACTACCTTTCTTAATGGTAATCTTGAGGAGACAATTTATATGGTGCAACTCGAGGAATTTATAGCCCAAGGTTAAGAGCAAAAGGTATGCAAACTGAATCGGTCCATTTATGGGTTGAAACAAGTGTCTCGATCTTGGAATATTTGGTTTGATACCGCGATCAGATCCTACGACTCTGACCAAAATGTTTATGAGCCTTGTGCCTACAAGAAAATCATCAACAGTTCAGTAGTTTTCCTAGTGTTGTATGTAGACAATATCCTACTTAACCATGCAAAAGTTAACATTTCCCACTCACAAAGGTTGGATCCTTCCACTTACTTGGTCAAAGTTTGACGCTCAAAGTCCAAAGTCAACAAATTTGACTTTTTTACTTTCAAAGTCAAAAGTAAAAAAATTGACTTTCATTGCATGTTTTACCTAGTCAACTATTTAGCTTTTAATGCAATTTTGACCAATTCCATTTCATTTTAAGATTAATTCTAATAATCAATTTTCAAATTAAATCAATATTAAATAATTAATTAAACAATTTAATTAATTTAATTAAATATTAAAACCAACAATAATCCCAATGAATATGACCTATTAATAATCTTGTTATTTAAATCTTATTTAAATATCTCATATTTTCTCTCTCTTTATGTTTAATTCACAATTAAACATTAGGTTAAATATATCGTTATATTTACCGTTTTGCTCCAAAAATCAAATTTGAACGCTTCAAATTCATTCGTCACACTATTCTAAGGTTTAGTTTGAGATGAGCTAGTAGGAAGACCTCATGAACCCACAGATCATGAGCTGCAACGATCCCCGATTAACCGGCTAAACTCTTTAACCTAATTAACCACGATTCGTTAACTACCGAGTCACTCCACTAAAGCTCAGTAGTTGCACTCCCCTCACTGTAGATATATTATGTCCACTCGATATAACCATGATTAGTAAGTCAACCCTTCACAAGTTGTTCGTAATAACGACTGGGTTAAAAGCTGTTTTACCCCCGAGATTACATCTTGCTCCTTAAGTCCCACTGATCCTCTAATGAACAATTGGTTTGTGATCCAATCACTAAACCGAGTCCCTCTCGAGCCAATGAGAGGGCGAGGCCCCTTGTTCACGACCTGAAGTCAGATCTTAAGGGAATAACCTCTCTTCTATCTTTAAAAGTGGGTAGGGGTGAATTCTTTTTTGCACCCTATGTTCCCAGCTATCTACATGATCTTACCCTTGAAATGGGAGGCTTATTAAGCCAATGCTATTGATTTAACCCTCACCCATGCAAATCTAAGGATAGTTCCGAATAAACATGTGTCATAGTTAGCTTAGGATTAAGGTTAAGTTACCTAGGTCATCGCTTTAAAATAGTTAGTCTTAAATAGTAAACAACGTTATAAAGTAAGAGTGACTTATTTCTTGGTTCGATCTTATCAAACTCATTGCATAGAACACCCCTGTTCTTCATGTCAATACATGAATGAATCAAAATCACTTCATTTATAGCACTTTACAACAAATTGTAACAACTACAGAGTGGTTTGCATCTGACAGTGTTACTAGAATAAGGTACCCAGCCTTATTCGTATACTATAGACCATTTTGGCTATTTTCTGAACTTGATCCACTCTTATGTCTCCACATAAATTTTATGTATTCATATAATCTCGATGGATATTTAGTTTATTGGATTTAGTCTTTACAAGTGCAATTCACATATTCAACAACAATTTTATTGAATAAATGTCAATAACATCTTTATTGATAATAGAATATGTTTAACATTACAAAATGCAAGTTTTAGGACATACAACCCAACAAACTCCCACTTGGACTAAAACACCAGTGGAGTTTACATATATATACAATATTGAGTAATGAGAGAATAAATACAATAAACTAGAGCATCAGATACCCAGTATTTCTCTAACTTGCTCTAGTTCTATCTATCTTGTAGTCGTAGCCCCACTAGGTGACCCTCGAAGACTTTAGCTGACAGGATCACTGTAAACATATCAGTATACAGTGAGCTTCTAAACTCTCAATAAATGGAGAAGGCACCTCGTACCTACAACCGTTTGTTTCTTGACGTCAATATCAAATATTAGTGGCTTGAGTTTTGACTAAACCCACACTATGGGTAGTTTTTTACACAACTCTCCCACTACATCAAGGCACTCTCAACTCTTGAGAAAGATGCATCTTACTAGTTCTAACAACTCTTGTTAGACCAGTTAAATCAACAACACTTGTTGATTTTCTGTAACTTCTATGGAAACTTTAACACAATACTAGCTTATTACAAGATTGATGATCTCTTATGTGATCTTTTTCAAGAAAAGCAGCATTTGTAGATACAAATACATTATTTTCTTTGAAGAAGAATTCATTTTTTGGGTAGCCTAGAGATAGACATACTTTTGAACGGGGTTCCATTTACTTATGGTTTCGTACCAACACATATGTCAATCGCCCCCAAATATGAAATAACGTAAAGAACTTTATTGTGTCATAAACAAATTTTACAACCCCTCCATAACTCAAATGGAGTTTCAGAAAGCCTCTTAGTGGAAACTACGTTCAAAAAGTATATAGCAGTCTCTATTGAGTATCCCTAAAACTAATATAGGCAACTGAGCATAGCTCATAAATCAACCGAACCATGTCTAACAGGGTTTTGTTTTTTCTTCCTGATACACCATTCTGTTGAGGTGCCAGGTGTAGAGAGTTGTGACTGGATTCCATGTTCTATCAAATAGTCCTGAAATCTAACATCTACATACTCTCCAACTCGATCTGATCGAATGTCTTAAATGTTTACTTAACAAGTTCTTAACTTCAATCTTATACACCTTGAACATTTCAAGTGTTTTAGACCTATGATGAGTTTAGGTAAACATAATCGTACCTAGAATAATCATCTGATGAAATATTTATACCCTCCTCATGCTTTGACATTCATCGAACCATAGCGGTCTAAATGCACAAGCTTTAAGGTTTCTTTGGCTCTAATACCAGTTGTCTTCTAATTAGTTTAGATGGTACCTTTTAACCAATCTCTCAATCTCATTGAGATTAATATGGTCAAGGCTTAAGTGTCAAAGATATGTACTTGAAGAAACATTTTGCCTTTTGTTTTGCACTTCAGCCGTTTTAAACATCTCGACATTTAAAATGGCCTATGCTTTGGTTGGTTTTAACATATGACTTTTTTTCTAGTAGAACAAATAAAAATACTTCTTTTGCTAATGAACACTTCATTTATTTCAAAAGATATTTTTAATTGTTCTAACAAGGGATAGATATAAGATTTCTTTTCATTTCAAAAACAAAAAGTACATTATCTAATATAATGAATTTATCTTCGGATAACAACTTAAGAAACTCCCACAGATTTTGCTGAGATAATCTCTCATGTTCAAAACTTGGATAATTATCTCTTCTTCTACAAGCAATCTTTAGGAACTAATTTCCTTATTTTGCTTACTTCACTTTCTTTTCTACAGGGTACTTTGGGCAATTTCTTTTCCAGTGCCCATCCTTATTGTAGTAGAAATATTTTCCTTTAACTGCAACTTTAGCCTTGCCTTTGTGGCCAGTAGGAGTCTTCCCTTTCCCCTTACCTTTTTTCGTCGGAACACTATTGTTCTTAAAAGAAGAAGGGCCATACTTTGTCCTAGAGGAAAATCCTCTATTGACCTTATTCGTGGTGGAAACATTTACCTCTGCTTTCTGTCCCTTAGATTTCAAGAGAGACTGATAAGTGTAAAGCTCATTGAGAAGATTAGTCAGGTTATATTCTATCTTGTTCATCATCGTATTTGTGCGGAACTATTGGAAGCTCTTCGGAAGAGACTTTAGAATAAAAATGACTTGACTTTTCTCATCTATGACAACTCTGTTTACTTCTACCACATTGAAACGAACCATCATGTCCAGGAAATGATCTCTAACAGAGGCCCCTTCTTTCATACGGCAATTGTAAACATACTTGATGGAATCATGTTTAAGGGAGAAGGACGACTATCCAAACATCCCTCACAGAGATTCCATAAGCTCTTTAATGGTACGTATACCATCGTGTTTCTTAGCCAAGACATTAGATATGTTGGTAAGAATGTAGACTTTGGCTTTTTCATTCGCCCTTATCCACATGTCATATGCTTCCTGAACAGTTCGGTTTGCATTTGAGCAAGGGTTTGGAGGACATTCCTCAGTTAAAACGAACCTAAGATCATCTATCACCAGTATCATATTGACATTCGATTTCCATGTAGCATAATTGTCCCTAGCAAGTTTATCAGAAGTCAATAACTGTATTAATGATCTAGTCATTCTGAAAAATAAACAAATTCTATTAGTGAATTTCTTTTAAACCCAATTAGATTTTATCAAAGTAATAATGTACCCAAATTTCATTATTTTATTTGCAACGATACTATAGTGAGTCAGAATAAATGCTACCAAAGGGCAGTCAAATACTCCTTCATTAAAGCAAGAGATTCTTGACTAAATACTATCTTTGGAATAACTCATATTCTGATAGTCATTTAGCTACCGTTTTCGGTCAAGAACTTACTAATACTTAGTAATTCTGTAAGTGTTACCCTTCAGTCTTAGATCTTAGAGATTAACGGCCCCAACGATGCTACCGAATTGCAGAGTCAAAGTTGGGAAACGACCTAAGAAATCTTATCCATTTCTAGAGTTTGAGTTGTCCCGAATCTTATGTTACAACCCTCCAAGGGGATAGTTGTGGTTAGCGACTAGCTAATGCCAACCAAAAGATGATAGCAGGCGCAACATAGGAATCTCACGGTCCAAACTAATGGAAGAGACCACAGCACACGTTGACACACATTCTTCACCCACTTACTATGAAATACTTCCCCTATTCACCTTGACATTGACCCATGCAAACACTTTCCAAATGGAGTAATCGAGTTAAAATCGACACGAAGCGTTGTATGGATCTCACGGTGTTAACTCTTAGGGACGTGAGAGCTAAGAACAACATATCCCATATGTTATTAATCTCCCATTGAAGTGTTCTATTTGTTTTTGGGTAAATCTTTACTTAGGAATGTTCCGGCTAATTCAACAACCTAAGTCTATATGGTATATCCAAGTATAACGATTATAATTGGAATTAACCTACGATGTCTAGGTGATGAATCAATTTTAACACCTCACATCGCTCACTGTGCTCATAAAACAAGTTAACAATGCTCAATTATTCGACCATAATCCTTAGATAGGAGGTGTTTCATAGACCGTCAACTTAAGTATCCCTATCCTTAGAGAGGATTATATACCGATTGAGTTTGTAACCAAGACTTTATAAGATAACGACCTATTTTAACTATTAAAACAACTGGTTAACCTATGTGAGCATGCAATTTTTTTTTTGTTATAGATTTTAAAGTCTATCTCTTTTAATAACACTTATAAAAGGATAACAAACCTATAACAAGCATCTAACAGGCTTAGTATAACAATTATATAAACATTCATTCCATGCATTAATATAACAACTTATATAAAAAAATCTTGGAATCCTACACCTGCATACTATATATTATAACACTTATAATATACTTGCAATGCATGCTACATGCTTATCCTATGGTGAGATTTTAAATCTACATGGCATAATATGCACACAATAGATAAATTATTTAATTCATATATCCACAATGCATAATTAAATAAACACACTAAAAATGCACCGATTTTGGCATCCTAAGCTAGCTAAAAGCTAAACTTATTACATCAAAAAACTGAAAACCAGCCTCGAACCACTCAGGACACTTCGAAACGGCTCAAACCACTTGAAAAACGTTTGAACCAACCTTCTAAATTGCAAAACCGCCAAAAACCGCCCAAAATCGGTCAAAACTGGTCAAACCAATTTAATCGAATCGGTCCAGGCCACCTAGACCGGCTGAGCCACCAAAACCAGACGCACGGGTCAAGCACGGGTCGGATGGAGCAGGCACGAGTCACCACCAGGTTAGCTGAAGTGGCTGAAGACATGAACGACTTGGGTTGACATGGAACGGCTGGCAAACTTGAATGCAGACTTGGGACTAGGGCGTCGAACGGCCTAGGTCGCGCGCTTAAGGCATCAACTGGAGCAGATCTGGAACATCGAATGGGTCGGGCTAGAGTCAAATCGGGTCTGGGAGCTGCTACACGCGTCAGCATCACTTCACGAGTTGGATCATCACTCCAGGCCAGGTCGTGGGTTGTGAACCGAGTCTGGGAGGCTTCTCAGGTTTGTGAGCAATTCTTATACAAATTTGAAGTTGTCCACTTTTCGAAATCGTGCATTTATAGCCTAAAAATGACTCTAATGATTCTAGAAAATTTACAGACCTTTCATGGCATGTTAAAATCCATAAAACACTAGACAATTACAATAATTATTACAACCCAAGAGAGAATTTGGATGCCAAAACCGAAATTGTCCATTTTAAAATACCATATGCAAAAATTAACCAAAATTGTGTATTGTAAGCATGCTCTGATGCCAATTGATGGAACGAACACATGTGTAGCAGAAGGAAAAACGGATTTAATGTAGTCTAATTAGGTTAATTTTAAAGAATAGACATGCAATTAAAAAAAGTAAATAAGGATAGAAGAAATACAACTTTTGTAGACTTGAATCTTCTCCAAAATAGCTCAAATCTTCTCACGAAGGGTTTGTAGACCACCACGAGAGTCTTTTCGACTATTTTTCGGCCTTAGAACGAGATGACTAATTTGGAAAGGAAAAAGCTAAGTATATATGAAAAATTAATTATGAGATGATCAAATAATCTCATAAATACCCACTTGGCCAAGAGTATTAAAATTCATTAAACTCTTCCTTTTAAAGACCAGATCATGCAAAACATGCAACTTTGAATTTGATGAGAATTTGACACTCAAAAGTCCACTAACTCAAAGTGGGATTAGTGGGGCAAGTTTCTTCAATTGAAGACAACACTTAGCAATGCAAAAGTTAGCATTTCCCACTCACAATTGTTTGATCTTTCCTCTAACTTGGTCAAAGATCAAATTTTGACTCTCGAAGTCCAGAATCAACAATTTTGACTTTTTGACTTTCAAAGTCAAAAGTCAACAATTTGACTTTCATTGCATTTTTGAGCTAGTCAACAATTTTGACCAATTTCTTTTAATTTCAATATTAATTCTAAAAATTAATTTTAAAATTAAATTAATATTAAATAATTAATTAAACAATACAGTTAATTTAATTTAATAGTAAATCCAACACTAAGCCCAATCAATATGAATCCCTATTAATAATCTTGATATTTAAATCTTATTTAAATATCTCCTATTTTCTCTCTCTTTATGTTTAATTCACAATTAAACATTAGGTCAAATATATCGTATATATTTAACGCTTTGTTCTAAAAAACGAATTTGAACACTTTAAATTTATTCGTCTCACTGTTCTAAGGTTTAGTCCGATATGAGCAAGTAGGGAGATTGAAATACTGGGTATCTGATGCCCTAGTTTATTGTATTTATTCTCTCATAACTCAACATTGTATATATATTTTTACATATATGTATCAATTGGAGTTTAATTCCAAGTGGGAGTTTGTTTGGTTGTATGTCCTAAAACTCGTAGTTTATAATTTTAAATATATTCTATTATCAATAAAGATGATATTAACGTTTATTCAATAAAACTTTTGTTGAATATGTGAATTGCACTTGTAAAGACTAAATCCAATAAACTAAAGATCCATGGCTATTATATGAATACATGAACTTTATGTGGAGACATAAGAGTGGATCAAGTTCAGTAAATAGCCAAAACGATCTATAGTATACGAATAATGTTGGATACCTTATTCTGGTAATATTATCGAATGTGACCCACTTTGTAGTTGTTACAATTTGTTGTAAAGTGCAAAAAATGGAGTGATCCTGACTCGTTCATGTATTAACATGAAGAGTGGGGGCGTTCTATGCAATTAGTTTGCATAAGATCAGACCAAGAAATAACTCACTCTTACTTTATAACGATGTTTATTATTTAAGATTGGCTATTTTAAAGTGATGACCTGGGTAACTTGACTTAATCCTGAGCTAACTATGAACTCATGTTTAATTGGGATTATTCTTAGATTTGCATAGGTGAGGGTTGGCTCAACAGCGCCAGGTCAATAAGCTTCCCATTTCAGGGGTAAGATCGGGTAGATAGCTGGAGACATAGGGTGCAAGATGGAATTCACTTTTACTCACTTTTAAAGATAGTAGAGAGGTTGTTCCCTTAAGTGCTGACAGTGGGCCTTAAACAAGGGGCCCCACCCTCTCATTGGCCTAAGAGAGACTCAGTTTAGTGATTGGATCACAAACCAATTGTTCATTAGATGATCGTTGAGACTTAAGAAGAAAAATATAATCTCGGAGGTAAAACAACTTTTGACCCAACCGTTATTATGAACAACCTGTGAAGGGTTGACTTACTAATCATGGTTATATCGAATGGACATAATATATCTACAGTGAGGGGAGTGCAACTACTGGGCTTTAGTGGAGTGACTCGATAGTTAATGAATAGTGGTCAATTAAGTTAAACAGTTTAGTCCAATATGAGCTAGTAGGGGGACCTCATGAACCTACAAATCATGGGCTCCAATGATCCGAGGTTAGCCGACTAAACTCTTTAACCTAATTAACAACCATTCGATAACTACCAGGTCCCTCCACTAAAGTCCAGTAGTTTTACTCCCCTCACTTTAGATATATTATGTCCAATCGATATAACCATGATTAGTAAGTCAACCCTTCACAGGTTGTTTGTAATAATGGTTGGGTCCAAAGCTGTTTTACCTCTGAGATTACATCTTGCTCCTTAAGTCCCACTGATTCTCTAATGAATAATTGGTTTGTGATCCAATCATTAAACCAAGTCCCTCTCGGGCAATTGAGAGGGTGGGGACTCTTGTTCAAGACCCAGAGTCAGCACTTAAGGGAACAACCTCTCTACTATCCTTAAAAGCGGGTAGGAGTGAATTTCGTCTTGCACCCTATGTCCTTAGCTATCTACCTGATCTTACCCCTGAAATGGAGGCTTATTGAGCCGATGCTATTGAGCCAACCCTCACCTATGCAAATCTAAGGATAATCCTAAATAAACAGGAGTTCATAATTAGCTCAGGATTAAGGTCAAGTTACTTAGGTCATCACTTTTAAATAGTCGGGCTTAAACAATAAATAATGTTATAAAGCAAGAGTGACTTATTTCTTGGTTCAATCATATGAAAATTCATTGCATAGGATACCCTCGCTACTCATGTCAATAAATGAACGAACCAGGATCACTTCGTTTGTAGCACTTTATAACAAATTATAACAACTACAGAGTCGGCTACATCGATAGTGTGACCAGAATAAGGTACCCAGACTTATACGTATACTATAGACTGTTTTGGCTATTTACTGAACTTGATGCACTCTTATGTCTCCACATAAAGTTCATGTATTCATATAATAGCCATGGATCTTTATTTTATTGGATTTAGTCTTTACAAGTGCAATTCACATATTCAACAATAGTTTTATTGAATAAACGCGAATGATATCTTTATTGATAATAGAATATGTTTAGCATTACAAACTGCGAATTTTAGGACATACAACCCAATAGTTTTCAACGTCAACCTTATACTCCTTGAACTTTTCAAGGGCTTCAGACTTATGATCCATTAGGTATAAGTAACCATACCTCGAATAATCATCCATGAAAGAGATGAAGTATTTGTACCCTCATCGAGCTTTTACATTTATTGGACCATAATGATCTGAAAGTATGAGCTCTAAGGGCTCTTTGGCTCTATAACCTTTCCACTAAAAGGTATTTTAGTCATTTTTCCTTCAAGATAGAATTCACATGGAGGTAATGTATCATCTTCTAAATCGCTTAAAAGTACATTCTTTACCAGTCTCCCAATCCTATCAAGATTTACATGACCTGATCTCAAATGCCAAAGATACGTATTATTGTTACTTTGAGAACTTCTTTGCCTTTTAGTTTGAGTATTTGTAGTTTTAAACATTTTATGATTTAAAAGTACTTTTGATTCAGTTGGTCTTAACACATGTAAGTTATTCTCTAGTTTAGCTGAACAAATAGTCACACCATTTTTCATGATGAACGCTTCATTGAGTGAAAAAGAAACGGAATATGATTGTTCAATTAGACAAGAAAAAGATTCAAGGTTCCTCTTAATTTTGAGAACTATATATAAATTATTCAAAACTAAGTATTTATTCCTAAAAAACAACTTAGTAGCTCCTACTAGACAAGTTGAAATGACGTCTCCCGTTCCAACCTTGAGTATCATTTCACCCTCCTTGAGCTACTGGAATGAACTATTTTTCTATAAAGAAAAACTAATGTGATTAGTGGCTTCCGAATCAAGTGTGTAAGCATTATAGTTATTTTCCACTAAACAAGTTTCTAGAACCAGTAAATCATATTTGCTTTCATTCTCTTTCTTCTTCTCAGTGAGGTATTTGGGGCAATTGCGTTACCAGTTACCATCCACTTTATAATGGAAGCACTTGTCCTTGTCGGCCACCTTGACCTTAGCCTTGCATTTCTCAATAGCGGGAGCCTTCCCCTTCCCTATTTTGTTTTTATGGATCTTTTTAGAATCAAAAGATGAGAGAATAGACTTAGTTCTAGAAGATGAACCCTTGTGAAACTTCTTGGAATGGGCACATTTGCCTTTCTTTCTATCAGTCCCTTACATTTCATAAGAGACTGATAAGTTTGTAACCCATTTAAAAGGGTAGTCATGATGTACTCTATTTTATTCATAACCGCATTACGGTGAAATTGGAGGAAACTCTTTGGAAAAGATTCTAAAACGAAGGACATCTGACTCTGATCGTCGATGACCGTGTCGATCACTCGGCGACATTGAAGTGAACCATCAGATCAAGAACATTTTTTCTAACTGATTGGCCTTCCTTCATGTGCATGTTATAAACATACTTGATTTCCTCATGCTGGATCTGAGAGGATGGTTGTCCAAACATCTCTTGGAGGGACTCCATGATCCGATGTGCAGTGATCATGGCCTTGTCTTTCTTGGTAAGAATGTCAAACAAACTTGCCAAGATATAGACTCGTGCCTTCTCATTGCCTTTGTCCAACGATCATAAGAATCCATTATCGCTTGGGATGCATTACGAACGAGGACTGGGGGACATTCCTCCGTTAAGACGAACCGTAGATCACTTATAACTAGAACCATATTTGAGTTAGATTTCTGCATCGCATAGTTTTCTTCAGTTAGTTTTTCATTCTTAAGCAAAGAAATTATTGTGGACGACATGCTAAAATGAATAACAAACAATTGACCGTATTAGTTATATTTGTCTTAACATATTACAACAAGAAAAAAAAAAACAAGTATCCAATTTAGCAAACCAGACAATTACAAAACCCTAATTAAACTATTGATTTATTTTTTGCAATGACATTTCAGAGATTTAAAGAAATAACCACTGAAGAGTGATCAACTATCCCTCCCCTAAATTGAGAAAGTTTCAGCTAATTACTAATACTTGAAGAACTTTTATTCCTATAGTTCTTAGCTACCAACTTTTGGTCAAAGATTCATTAACTAGCTTAATTCATCCTATAAGTGTGACCCTCACATTCTCGGATCCCAAAGGTAAGCTTTAACAGGCTATTGTAAGGAAAGATAACTATTGAAGATTAACCTAAGTAACTCTATCCATTACTGGAGTTTGTGTTGTTCTGAATTCTATGAACAACAAGTATGGCCCTTCGAAGTGATGGTCGCTCCAAGACGACACAAAAGCGAACCATAGGAATCTCACGGTGCTAGCTAATGGAGGAGACCATAAGATACGTTGACACGCATCCTTTTCCCACTTACTATGAATACTTTCCCTATTCACCTTGGTATTGACCCATGGAAACACTTTTCGAAGGAGGCCGCGCCTAGGGCGACACAAAGCCGAGCATGGATCTCACGGTGTGAACTCTTAGGGACATGAGAGCTAAAAATTTATATATCTCATATACAAACTTTCTCTCACTAAAGTATTCTACTATTTTAGGGTTTTATTATACTTAGTTGAATTTCGACTAATGAATCTATCTAAATTTATGCCTTTTATAACTCTTATAATAAGTTTTTTTACTCTAATATTCTAGGTGAATTAAACCATTTAATTAACCTAGTGATATTGTATGCTAACAGAATTAAGGTTAATTTAACATGAGTTTCAGGTCAATTCCTGGTAGGAGGTATTCCGTAAACCGTCATCTTAAGAACCCTCAATCTAGACAAAACTTCACCGGTAGAGTTCCCTTATAACCTATAGTTCTCTTTGTCCTATTAGTCATATTTTAAATCTATTAAAAAATAGGACGAAATTGTAATCTTATTAGAATTATTGTGATCTAAAATCTAGTTAATTTAAACATTTTAAAATTAAATCCAATTCCCTAATATCCTAAGTTTGCATGCAACTCTTTTTGTTATATGTTGACGATTACTAATTATCAATTTTATAACTATTAAAAAATTAATTATTAGGCCTATAAATTTGCTTTCTATGGTTTACTTGAGTAACAATCAAATTATAATTAACAAGAAAACTATATTACATGCACTTCGTGACTTGAACATAACTGTTGGGATTAGTGTCCCAAATCTCTTTGTAATCTCATAGTTTGTAAATTTTGTATAAACATATTGTTGTTAATAAAATGAATGTTATTTTATCAGCATATACTCAATCCAATAAACTAAGATCCGAGGTTATTTCATGTAATTTAAACAAGTATGTAGAGACATACAAGTGGATCTTGTTTAAATAATAACCTAAACGGTTTGTAATAGATGGATAAGGCTGGGTACCTTAACTTGGTGATACTACGGATACGACCTGTTTTATAGGTGTTACAAGTGTTGTAAAGTGCTACAAAGGATCTGATCTGATGTGAGCGGAGGTATCCTATACAAAAAGTTTGTATAAGACTAGACCACGAAATGATTAGTCTCTTTATATAACGCCATTAATAATAGAGACTTACATTTCACTGGGAGGAGCATAGGTGACATGATTTGAATCTTGAGTGAGTTGTGAACTCCTACTCATAAAGGCGATCCTTTGATTTATAAGGGTGAGAGTGGCCAGATTGCCAACTCAACAAGCCTACTATTTTGGGAATTCGTCTGACTGGGGAGTTGAGAACACAACTACACAAGATGGAATTCACTTCTTCCCTGATGCAGGGGCAAGTAGATAAATTGCTCCCTTAAAGGCTGATTCCGGGTCTTGAACATAGTGGCCACACCCTTTCCTGGCCCGAGAGAACTTGATCATAGTTGGACTATGACTTATTGTTCATTAGAGGAATCGGTGGTACTTAAGGAGTTAGATGTAACTATAGGTGCAAAACGGTAATTTTGGCCCAGCTGTACTTACGAGCAATTTTTGAAGGGTCATCACACTGTTGATTGGTTATATCCAATGGATACAGAAATTTATATGTAGTGCAAAGAGTGCAATTGTCAATCTTAATGGAATGACCGGCAGTTAACAGATGTTGGATAATTTAATTAAAGAGTTCAATTAATTATCCGAGTACCGTTGGAGTTTCAATCTATAGGTACATAAGGTTCTCTCTGTAGCTCAACAGGGATTTAATTGAGAATTAATTTTGGATTAATTTGAAGTGTTCAAATTAATTGAGGGAATTAATTATATATGATATAATTAATTAAATTAATTATATATGAAATATAATTAATATAATGTATTTGATACATTATAATATAAGGTAATATGAGAGGAATTTGAATATGATTCAAATACTAATTATATAAATGTGATTTATATTAAATAACAAGTATTATTGAGAGAAAATAAAATCTATAGGTTATGCTGTATTTGATGTAATAAAACTATAGGCTATATGTTATATTTGATAAAACATATAGTGTATATATATAATAAAGTAGTTATTATATATATATATTATTAACTTAATTGAAATTAATTAAAGAGAATGAGTTACAACTCTCTTCCCCTATTCTTTCAGTTAATTTATGGGTTGTGAAAGAATGATGTGGTTAAGATTCATCTTCCTCCTCAATTCTCCCTAAGAAGAGTTCTTGCTGGGAAAAACAATCAAAAGAAGAAAAGTTATTCTCTACCCTATCTTCCTCTCTCTTCCTTCCCTCTTCCAAGAATTCAAGCAAAGCCCACAACTCTTGCTTGAATCCTTTGTCCCAAGAGAATATGGAGGGTTCTCAAGTGGTGGTGTCCTCTTTTTAGAAGGATATTTGTTCGTGTTTTGTTTGAGGGATTTTTGAAGAATAATATTCAAAGGTAAGGGTTTCTGAAATTGTATGTTTTCCTTTATTATTGCATGCTATAATTTATATAGATACATATCTTGTTCTTGATTTATTGTAAAACTTATATTCAATGGAAATTGGAAATTAGGATGACCTTTGCTTCCGCTCAAAGGACACTCTCCTCAGTGAGTTTCCTTAAATAAAAATTATATTAAACTATTTCATGCTCAATACAAATTGATTTTCAACTTTATTAATATAATATTTATATTAAACCACTCATGAAAATCTACCAAGCATATATAAGACATTAGTAAATATAACTGTTTATATTTACCTAAGTAATATCATGCATCATTCTTTTCCAATTTCATATATTTAACATATAATAATACATTAAATAACTCATGAAATAATTTCCAGATCATGCATTAAAACTATACATTATAACACTTATAACATATTAAAATATATGATCCTGCTTAACCTATAGTGGGATTTATCTAAATGACATCCGTAAAGCATTTACATAGCAAATGAATCAGTAATTTTGGCCCCTAGGATAAAATATCGCTATAAATTATCATGATTATGCTAATTTTATCCTAAAATAAGCTTCTTCGCTTCAGAAATGGACTAGACTAACTCAAGCTGACCTGAACCGCTTCGAACTGGACCCCAAAACCATGAACCGGGCCAAGCCAGTGCTAAATTGGACCTAACCACCTTGAACTGGCCGACCCAGACTGAACCACCCTGGACTGCCGCTGAACCGCGTACAATGCAACCCTTGTTGCATTGTCATAGCATTGCAATGTCATGAGCAGCGTTGCAATGCTACGACTCCAGGTTGCATTTCTGCGCAGAAACTACCACTGTTCTTCGTAAACATTCATTCGCAAAAAATTAACATTCATAATGCAATTTAATCCCACCAAAACCTAGAGCAAATTTTAGAAACCTAAATTAATATAATGAGATGGCTTTGATACCAATTGTAGGGATGAAAGCCCTTATTGCACCGGAAAACACAGAACCAAACTCATTTTCTATTTGGGATTTCTGAAATACCCATACACTGAGCAATTTCAGAAAATTATATAGAGACCTAATTAAACCAAATTAGCCTACTGTAAATTTAGAACCAAGGTTAAGCATGCTTAAAAAGGATAACTCTATAGAGAAAAGGGATAGGAATTTCTTTACCTTTGTAGAAACCAACATAGTACAATACTCCAATTTGATTTCACCAAATCTACATAACCACAAGTGCTACCTCCCTATTCTCTAAGAAATCTCTGAAGGCTTTGGTTGGTGGGAACCAATTGAATTGGGAAAAGAGAAAGTAAAAAATTGAGAGAAAAAATCAAAACACTTCTGTGAAGAAAGGGCATGTGCTATATGATTAAAAAGCAGTGCTTTTTATCAATTAAGAGAGAGAGAGTAACATGGGATCAACCACGGTTCAGATAACTCCCTTACGTGGGAGTAATCTGATGAATTAATTTAAATAATTAATTAAATATATTAATCATTAATTAAATCTTATTTGCTGATTGTTTTCATTTAAATCATATTAAATGAAACATCTTTCACATAACCTATAGTTTTATTTCAATTAATTAAATGAAATGAAATGAAATGATTATTTAATTCTCCAATTAAATAGTTACCAAATTAAATATCAAATAATTAATTTACCCCACATTTGAATTATATTCAATTGTATTTCTCTCATAACCAATAGTTTTAATGTGCATCAAATACACATTAATTTTTAACCTATAGTTTTAAAATGAATCCAATTGACATTTAATTAATATTTGAGTTTCTTCAGACATTTACTTTTCCCATAAATTAATTTTGAATCATATCTAAAATTAAATTTATATTATAAAGTTTAAATAATACATAAACTTTATATTATAATGTATCATTATAAATTATATTATTTTTCTAAGTGAATTTTAATATTTCAAACTCAATTAAAGACATAGCTACTTCATAAACCTACAGATCGGAAGCTCCAACGATATGAGATTAATTGGCTAAACTCATTAACCAAATTAATCAATATCCATAAACTGTGAGTACACTTCACTAAAGACTCATAGCTGCATTATTCTCACTGCAGATATATTTCTGTGTCCACGGATATATACTAATAACAGAAAGTTAGTCCTTTACGAGTGTTCATAACACCAGCTGGGTCAAATTACCATTTTCCCTTTGGGTTACCTCTGTATTCTTAAGCACCAGTGCTCCTCTAGTGAACAACCTGTTTATAGTCCAACCATTAAATAGAAACCCTCTCGAGCCAGTGAGAGGGTAGGGCTCTTTGTTCAAGTCCTAGAGACACCACTTAAAGGAACACTCATCTATTTACCCTGTGAAATCTATCTTATATTATTATGTTCCCAGCTCCCCACTCGGTCTTGTCCCCAATATGGTAGGCTTATTAAGTCAGTGAACTGACCACTTTCACCCATACAAATCAAATAACAATCCCTCGTGAATAGGAGTTTATAATACACTCAAGATTAAGACTAAGTTGCATAGGTCATCCTATTGAAATAGAAACCTAACTAGTTAATGGTGTTACATCTAGTGGTTATTGTTTAGTGGTCCGGTCTTATGCAGACTCATTGCATAGGACACCCCCACTCGCATATCACCTATACGAATGCATAGGATCATTGTATTTGTATCAAATCCTTGATTAGACTGATATCTACTGACTATCCCCACGACATAATAGGTGTCACGTCCCATACATAACATCGCATACATCAGGCTGCCAACAATCGATGCATAGGGGATCCGTCTCATTTTCTCAACTTCTTGAGGTATCTTAGGAGCTGCTTCTTAGAAAATATCACTCCATTCCTAAAAAGTAGTAAAACTCTCTTAGAGTTCTACATCGGATACTTAACAAGCATCTTGTCAATATACGATGCTTGAGATAGAGCTAGCGTTTTGTTCTTTCAATCTCGAAAGATCTGCATTCCCATAACAAATTGAGCCTCTCCCAAATCTTTCATTTGAAATTGGGTTGCTAGCCAGTTCTTAACTTCAGTCAGTAGACCTACATCATTCCCAATGAGTAGGATATCGTCTACCTATATAACATAGAAAGCTACTGAATTGTTAATGATCTGTTTGTATACATAAACTCATCAACATTTTTATCAAAACCATAAGATTTAATCGCAGTATCAAATCTTATGTTCCAAGATCGAGAAACCTGCTTCAATCCATAAATGGATCGATTAAGCCTGCAAACCTTTTACTCTTGACCTTGGGTTATGAATCCTTCAGGCTGCTCCATATAAACGGTCTTCTCACGATTGCCATTCAGAAAGGAAATCTTGATGTCCATTTTCCAAATCTCATAGTCATAATATGAGGCAATGGATAGAAGGATCTTGATAGACTTTAGCAAGAAAACAGGTGAGAAAGTCTCCTCATAGTCGACTCTCTTAATCTGGGTATAAAATTTTGCCACCAGTCTAGCCTGGAAGGTTTGCATCTTCCCATCAACACCTCATTTTCTCTTGTAGATACATTTGCAACCTATAGGTTTTACCTCATCAGGTTGATCTACAAGATCTTATACTGAATTGAAGTACATTGACTTTATTTCGAGATCCATAGCATTGATCCACTCATTTTTGTCAACATCTTCCATTGCTTTCTTGTAAGACAATGGATCCTCAGCATCATCATCGGCTATCATAGCTAGGATTTCCATTAAACACATGTAACGAACAGGTGGGTTCCATTGCGTCGTGGTCCCTCAACACTTGAAGTGGATTTAACCTACCAGATGATCCAACTTCAACAACTCTTATTGAAGGTTCAGTAGTTTCTTTGAAAAGTTCATTCAACACAATTTTATTGCGGGACTTGTGCTCCCTTATGTGGTCTTCTTCAAGAAAAGTAGCATTTGTCGATAAAAACACTTTATTTTCTTTTGGGTCAAAGAAGTAATGATGCATAAAATTGTGATGTGTTATGGTGTGAGTTTGCAGTGATGTGTGTTATGCGATGGCCATACAAGCTTTCCTACCAAGGCCCAAGTATAAGCTTTCTTAGGTTTCCTGGTAAGTCCAGGGTCGAACACAAGGACTACTAAGTAGATATGCGATAGACTCTTCGATTCTATTGCGGTGGTAAATAAATGAAGTGGATAGTGTTGTGAGTGAGATTTTTCCTATGCGACAGAGTTGAACGCAGAGTGATGAAAGCATAGAGTTACAATAAGTATGCGATGAAGGGGTTGAGAATGGGTTTAGCTAACATTTCTTAAGATTGTGCACAAGTTATGCGATCATGCTACATACAAATAATAACACTTCATTTCTCAATGCAGAATGCCATAATTGCTATTTCTAGGACGCATGCGATGTGTATGCGAAACAGTCAATAGGACTTATTTCTAAGCCTCTACTCTTGCCTATGCGATGATGAATGATGCACACATAAAACAAGGTGACCGCATACAATCATTCCTATTTCTAGGGTGCATGCGATGTGTAAATAGAAATAGAACCTATGTCCAAGTTTCTACTTCATGCTTATGCGATCTAATCTGACTCTCTCAAGCCTAGATTCTAATCCGACTCTCTCAAGCATAGATTCTATCTTTAGACTACTCAAGTACGTCCAAAGGTGAATAATGCATACATAAGACAAGAAGATCGCATAAAATGTAAATCTCAAGTCATGCTAGCTAAGTATTTCTCAACCCATTTAGAAATTTAGCTACTCATGCATGGTATGGAGAGATTGAACAAAGATTGAAATGAGATTTTCATTTTCTGTAAATAAAGTACTGAGTACAAAATAAAAAATGGATTTGAGAGATAACAAGCCCCGGTAAGCAATGTCTTGCTTCCTATGGCCTTTTACATTGCTCTTTTATCACTTCAACTCTGTTCTCAATGTGGATTCTTGCTCTCGCAAGGGTTAGCCCTCTCTCTTGTATGTTACTTTCCGACAATCTCTCGATCTGTCCAGGAGCGATTCCTCCTAGCTTTGCTCGTCTCTTTGCTTTCTTCGTCCTCTATGTATATGTATGAGTATGTGCATGAATAGACTAACTAACTAACTAACTCCCTTTTACACTGGTGGCCTTCGGTATCTATAGATTTCAATGTGAAGCAGCCTTTCTTGTTAATGATTGCAATTTCTTAAACCGGGTGTTGAGTGTACTTGCTATAGTGTGGCTTTTAACGGCTTGTCAACTAAATTCGGAATCGACCGTTATAAGCTTTCCGTCCCATCATGATTTATTATGTTGTCGCCTTGATTCGAGGTCTTTATGCGGCCAACTTTCTAAGAAACTTCTCACGATAGCATGACTTGCGATCGCAATCTTCAAGCGCACTGACGCATTGTGCCTTTGGATCGTAATTTCATATGCATCATCGCATTGTACCTACACAAAATAGGAAAATTAACTTCTTTTATGCGATGAGTACTTGCGATCGCAATTCTTTTAAGTTTAGCCCTTTCGGACATGATATTGCATATTTTACCATCGCATTCTCTCATTGTTTTACTTATTTGAGCTGTAATAACTTGTATTTCTACCAGTTATCACACCCCCAAATTTAAAACAATGCTTGTCCTCAAGCATAAACTAAAGATTTTCTTTAAAAAGTTAACTGCTTTTACCCTACCTAGACTTCTCAAGGGGCCTTATTCAAATTTCATGAACCAATGGCTTCTTAATTTCTATCCTGATCTCTTCCTAAAATATTTCAAATCTTTTAGGGACTGCAAGTTTAACCTTAAAAAAAATCTTTACTCGTTTCCAGGACATTGCATGCTTTATTTCAAACTTTCTTAAACCGGGTGTTTCAAGTGATTTTGACCTTTGCGCGATTCAGATATTCGTTTTGTGACCTTGTTCTCATCCGAGTTCCCGACCTTCATTTTGGCTTTCTCCCACGGGTGTCATGCGGGCATCCAACTAAGAGCAAGGCGCTATTTCTCAGTCAAAACTCATGCCCATCTCTTTATTTGGCAGCGGAGTTGCGATCACTTGGTTTATGCGTTGATCACGATTCCTACCTTCATTTTGACTTGCCCCCATAGGTATCATATGGACATCTATCTATGAGCAGGATCCGATCTCAACGTTATATAATATATATTTTTTTATTGAAATGAATTTCTAAAAGTAACAAGGCTAACAATATTAGCACCCCTAAATTTACACACAACAATGTCCCCATTGCTGAAAGACGAAATAACTCATGCGATGAACATAGGAAATTTCGTAAAAATCGTTTTGAAGGAAAACTGGTGGATCGCTAAATTTTTAGAAATGTTTCATGAATTGATTGTTCTAAAATTAATTTGACTCTAGTACATGCAGTAAGAAATAAAGGCATGAATTTCATCATTGAAGTCATAATTGGTATAGGGTGAATGCGACGACTAAATAAAGTAATAAAAAATTCAAGATTGAGTCAAACTAAAGAGGATGTGATAGTAGAATTTAGCAATATTAACTTGAAATGCGAGAAGTGCAAAATTGAAATAAGATGAGGCAAAGAGAGATACAACCCCCAAATTAGCTATCGCCCGCATTATTTTTGATCGCATCCTTTCTTGGGGTGTGCTGATTCCTTGATTGCGATGGGTTAATCGAACCGGTCGCGTGTTTGAGGTTATCGCATTGCTCTATTGCAATCGTTCACTACAATCAGCACTAAATATCAAGAGGATAAAAAGTATGAAAGAAAGAGTTGGTAATTCTAAAGAGTAGTGGTTATGAAAAAATTAAGATAGATTCATGAAAGCAAAATATCAAATGGAAACTAAAAAAAGATTCGTCCCTGATGAGTGTGTATTGCTTATCAATGCAGGGACTACTCGTTTCTTCTTCATTATGGATTCCTCAGGTCCATGGAGGTTTTCTCGCGTTGAAAATCTCCTCCATGATACATCTTGACTCTTTGTCAATTTACCTTAAATGCGCTGGTCCCTTCTTCATTTGTTAATTCGACCGCACCGTGCGAGAATACTTCTTTAATTATGAATGGACCGGACCAGTGCGATTTCAATTTTCCTGGAAAGAGTCATAGCCTAGAATTGAATAGAAAGACCTTCTGGCCTACCTGGAAATTCTGTTCACACAGTCGCTTGTCATGTGATTTCAATTATGTTCATGCTTTGTACGTTCTTTGTAGATTTTGGCATTTTTGTATGCCTGCAGCTTCCATTTGTCCAACTCGAGTAACTGAAGTTTTCTCTCCTCCCCTGTAGCCTTTAAATCAAAGTTAAGCTTCTTCATTGTCCACAACACCTTATGCTTTAATTCCAACGGCAGATGACATGCCTTCCCAAACACCAACGCATATGGGGACATGACTATGGGTGTTTTATAGGCAGTCCTATATGCCCACAAGGCATCGTCAAGCTTCATGGCCCAATCCTTTCGTGAGGGATTCACCATCTTTTCTAAAATCAGCTTGATTTCTCTATTAGAAACCTCGACATGTCCATTTGTTTGGAGGTGATATGCGGTGGCAATCTTGTTATGGACATTGTATTTGAGCAGCAGTTTGTTAATGATACGATTGACAAAGTGGGTTCCTTTGTCACTTATTATGGTACGTGAGGTACCAAAACGAGTGAAGATGTTTCTTTGTAAGAATTTGGAGATTGTTGCCGCATCGTTTGCAACGCATGACACTGCTTCAATCCACTTGGAAACATAGTCGACGGCAAACAGAATGTATTTATGACCATTTGACAGTGGAAATATGGTCCCATGAAATCTATGCCCTAGATGTCGAAAAGTTCCAATTCCAATATAATGTTCATCGACATCGCATTTTTCTCTGAAATGTTTCCAGTGTGTTGGCACTTATCGCATTTCATAGAATAGTCTCATGCGTCCTTAAACAGAGTTGGCCAATAATACCCACTTTGTAAAACTTTTGCTGTTGTGCATTGTCCGCCGAAATGTCCGCCATAGGGTGAGTTCATGACATTGAAAAAGTATATGCTGAAAGGCAGTCTCTGGCACACAGAGTCTCAAGATCTAGTCTGGTCCTTTTTTGTTAAGATTCGGCTCGTCCCAGTAAATAGGATTTACATTCATGAGTGAGCTACTTCTTTTGGTGGATGTGTAATTTTCCAGAATGTTTCAGACGCAACGAAATTGATCAATATCTGATCATACCTATCGGTAGTTCTTTAATTTTAAGAACCTGTTCGTCCGGGAAGGATGTGTTCAACCATCCCGACTGAATGCGGTCCCACTTCAGGATTCTCTAATGTCGACAAATGGTTAGCAACCTGGTTCTCTGTTCCCTTACGGTCGATTATCTCCATATTGAATTCTTGGAGTAGGAGAACCCATCGGATTAGCCTAGGCTTCGCATCTTGTTTGGTCATTAAATATCTTATTGCCAAGTGGTCGGTGTGAACTATAACTTTGGATCCCAATAAGTAAGGTCTGAATTTTTCAATTGCAAAGATTACTGCTAGAAGCTTCTCTCTGTGATAGTGTAGTTCGCCTGGGTGAAGTTCAATGTTCTGCTCGCATATGCGATGGGGTGTAACATTGTCTTTTCCTTCTATGCTAACACTGCCTCCATCGCATAACCACTGGCATCACACATCCATTTGAATGGCTTTGTTCAGTCGGGTGCGATCAAAATAGGCACTATAATTAATGCGTCCTTCAATGCTTTGAATGCGGTGAGGCATTGTGAATTAAAGTGAAAAGTTCTGTCAGCTTCTAGCAATGCATTCAAGGGTCGAGCTATTTTAGAGAAGTCCTTCACAAATCGCCTGTAGAACCCTGCATGTCCTAAGAAACTCCTTAAAGCCTTCACATTTGCTGGTGGTGGAAGCTTTTCAATAGCCTAAATTTTTGCTTTATTCACCTCTAGCCCCTCCATTGAAACCTTGTGCCCAAGCACAATTCCTTTTTTAACCATGAAATGACATTTCTCCCAATTCAGCACCAGATTGGTCTCTTCACATCTTTTTAGTATCGTCTCCAAGTTTTTTAGACAGACTTTATACATTTGCCCATAAACTGAGAAATCGTCCATGAAGATTTCCACTGAGTCCTCGAGATACTCGGAGAAGATTGCCATCATGCACCTTTGAAACGTGCTCGACACATTGCATAATCCAAACGGCATGCGGTGAAAAGTGAACGTTCTAAATGGACAAGTGAATGTGGTCTTTTCTTGGTCTTCTGGTGCAATCATAATCTGGTTATAGCCCGTATACCCATCAAGAAAACAAAAATATCCATTCCCTATTAGCCAGTCGAACATTTGATCAATGAACAGTAAAGGGAAATGATCTTTCTTAGTCGCCGCATTGAGCTTCCGGTAGTCCATACAAATTCGCTAGCCATTGACGTCCTCATGGGTATTAACTCATTGTTTATGTTTGGGACTACTGTCATTCCACCCTTCTTGGGAACGCATTGCACGGGGCTAACCCACATGCTATCAGAGGGTATATAATGTCGGCGTCTAACCATTTAATGATCTCTTTTTTTACAACCTCTTTCATCGCAGGATTCAGTCTGTGTTGACGTTCTATAGAGCCTTTCTGGTTTTCTTTGAGCTGAATTATGTGCATACAATACGTCGGGTTAATACCTCTAATTTCTTTAATATATTTCTTCAAAATACTGAGCATCACATTTTCTTTTTCTTCCGGTAACACAGAAGATATTATTACTGGCAAGGTTTCATTCTAGCAAAGGAAAACGTACTTCAAATGATTTGGCAGAGTTTTCAGTTTCAGTGTGGGTGGTTGCTCTAAGGAAGGTTTATGTGTTTTTCTCTCTTCATTCAAATTCAACTTTTCGTCACTGTTCACTGTCTCTGTTATTACACGATAGGTTTCTAAGGATGTTGTCGCATCCTCTCTTTCTTCATCTTCTTCTTCGGACTCCAACTCTTCATCTTAATTGTGTTCATTGTCAGAATCTGGTAGGCCTTCATCTTCTGGAAACTTCATTGCCTTGATGATGTTAAACCTGAGCTTAATTTCCATTGATGCTCATCGTGATCTCTCCTTTGTGCACATCTATTTGAGCACGACCAATATACAAGAATGGTCGTCCCAATATGATTGACACATCTTTGTCTGCCTTATAATCTAGAATGATGAAGTCTGCAGGTAGAATGAATTTATCGATTGTGACCAAGACATCCTTCAACTTTCCTTCAGGGTGTACTAGGGACCTATCTGCAAGCTGAAGAGTCACCGTCGTGGGTGTTAGCTATCCTACATTCAATTGTTTGAAGATTGAAAGGGGCATTAAATTTATGCTTTCCCCAAGATCGCATAATGCTTGACCGATGTAGATCCTTCCTATTGAGCAGGGTATCGTAAAGCTGCCTGGGTCGCGCATCTTCGGTGGGATTATAGTAATTGATTCTTGTGTTAATGCCACCGTAGCGGATTTTCCTGTGCTTATTTTCTTTGACACCATATCCTTAAAAAACTTGGCATATTTCGGCATCTGCTCCATCGCTTCTGTAAATGGAATATTGATGTGTAGTTGTTTTAATATTTCCAAGAAGCGATGATACTGACCTTCATCGTTTTGCTTCTTTTTCAACCTTTGAGGGAATGGGGGCAACTGTACTTTCACTGTTCCATGGTCTAGAGACTTAGAGGTGGTCGCAACTTCAGGTTCCATCATCTTGGGCTCTTCTGACTCATTTTG